>NC_091183.1:22429782-22594014 GCF_040958095.1 Procambarus clarkii
CGTTATTGCATTAGATTATTATGATGAGTTTTACTGTAGGTTATTAAAGCGAGTTATAATGATAAACTTTTGCATGTTATTACTCCGGTTATTGCTGCTATTCTTTACAGTTAGTAATTACCTGAGATCACTACGTGCTATTATTACAGCAAGATAATTCTGCAGTCTCACGGGTGACAATTAGGATTGTTTTTTTTCTTTGTTATAAATAAGAATTAAATTCCTAACACACTAATAAATTAAAAAATAAATGGGAATTGTATCATGATGCAACAAGATGTCAGGTTACAGTTTGTGCTCAAAATATCTCAAATAGAAAATAAAATTCCTTTTTCAATAAATCATAAAGACAGGTTGCAATAACATATATATTTTGAGAAAAATTATTTCGGAAGGTTATTACTGCAAGTTATCATTGAAGACTGTTATTGTAGTAATTATGATAAGCAATTTCTGGACGCTGTTACAGCAAAATATTGCCAAAGGCACAAACAGCAAGAATTTTACAAGTTATTTGGCAGATAATTACTGTTGGTTATAACTTGCAGTTATTAGTTATGTTATAGGAAAAGGCTATAAGGTCTGGTTATGTTCGCAGGTTGTTAGACTGACAACTCCACAGTATACCTGAGAATGTGACTGCCAGACGAGGGCATCTACAGGTTACATGAACATTTGGTTGCCAGGTAAACCAACATCACAGTGTACCTGACCTATTGGTTTACCAGACAGTTCCACAATATTGAGAACTTGGTGGTTACCAGACATGCCATCTTCGCTGTGTACAAAACAATGTAGTTTTCAGACAAGCAGTTTTGTAGTATACATGACAACATCGTTACTAGGGTTAACATCTCCAGAGTATACATGACCACCTCGTTACTAGGTTAACATCTCCAGAGTATACATGACCACCTCGTTACTAGGTTAACATCTCCAGAGTATACATGACCACCTCGTTACTAGGTTAACATCTCCAGAGTATACATGACTACCTCGTTACTAGGTTAACATCTCCAGAGTATACATGACTACCTCGTTACTAGGTTAACATCTCCAGAGTATACATGACTACCTCGTTACTAGGTTAACATCTCCTGAGTATACATGACTACCTCGTTACTAGGTTAACATCTCCAGAATATACATGACTACCTCGTTACTAGGTTAACATCTCCTGAGTATACATGACCACCTCGTTACTAGGTTAACATCTCCTGAGTATACATGACTACCTCGTTACTAGGTTAACATCTCCAGAGTAAACATGACTACCTCGTTACTAGGTTAACATCTCCAGAGTATACATGACTACCTCGTTACTAGGTTAACATCTCCAGAGAATACAAGACTACCTCGTTACTAGGTTAACATCTCCAGAGTATACATGACTACCTCGTTACTAGGTTAACATCTCCAGAGTATACATGACTACCTCGTTACAAGGTTAACATCTCCTGAGTATACATGACTACCTCGTTACTAGGTTAACATCTCCAGAGTATACATGACTACCTCGTTACTAGGTTAACATCTCCAGAGTATACATGACTACCTCGTTACTAGGTTAACATCTCCTGAGTATACATGACTACCTCGTTACTAGGTTAACATCTTCAGAGTATACATGACTACCTCGTTACTAGGTTAACATCTCCTGAGTATACATGACCACCTCGTTACTAGGTTAACATCTCCTGAGTATACATGACTACCTCGTTACTAGGTTAACATCTCCAGAGTATACATGACTACCTCGTTACTAGGTTAACATCTCCAGAGAATACATGACTACCTCGTTACTAGGTTAACATCTCTTGAGTATACATGACTACCTCGTTACTAGGTTAACATCTCCTGAGTATACATGACCACCTCGTTACTAGGTTAACATCTCCAGAGTATACATGACTACCTCGTTACTAGGTTAACATCTCCTGAGTATACATGACTACCTCGTTACTAGGTTAACATCTCCTGAGTATATATGACTACCTCGTTACTAGGTTAACATCTCCTGAGTATACATGACCACCTCGTTACTAGGTTAACATCTCCTGAGTATACATGACTACCTCGTTGCCAGACAAGCCAATACCACAAAATATATGACCTTTTGGTTGCAACACCAGCAGCTTCTCATGACCACATGGCTGTCAGGTCAGCTCTACAGTATACATGACCAGGTGGCTGTCAGGTCAGCTCTACAGTATACATGACCAGGTGGCTGTCAGGTCAGCTCTACAGTATACATGACCACATGGCTGTCAGGTCAGCTCTACAGTATACATGACCAGGTGGCTGTCAGGTCAGCTCTACAGTATACATGACCAGGTGGCTGTCAGGTCAGCTCTACAGTATACATGACCAGGTGGCTGTCAGGTCAGCTCTACAGTATACATGACCAGGTGGCTGTCAGGTCAGCTCTACAGTATACATGACCACATGGCTGTCAGGTCAGCTCTACAGTATGCATGACCAGGTGGCTGTCAGGTCAGCTCTACAGTATACATGACCAGGTGGCTGTCAGGTCAGCTCTACAGTATACATGACCAGGTGGCTGTCAGGTCAGCTCTACAGTATACATGACCAGGTGGCTGTCAGGTCAGCTCTACAGTATACATGACCAGGTGGCTGTCAGGTCAGCTCTACAGTATACATGACCAGGTGGCTGTCAGGTCAGCTCTACAGTATACATGACGAGGTGGCTGTCAGGTCAGCTCTACAGTATACATGACCAGGTGGCTGTCAGGTCAGCTCTACAGTATACATGACCAGGTGGCTGTCAGGTCAGCTCTACAGTATACATGACCAGGTGGCTGTCAGGTCAGATCTACAGTATACATGACCAGGTGGCTGTCAGGTCAGCTCTACAGTATACATGACCAGGTGGCTGTCAGGTCAGCTCTACAGTATACATGACCAGGTGGCTGTCAGGTCAGCTCTACAGTATACATGACCAGGTGGCTGTCAGGTCAGCTCTACAGTATACATGACCATGGCTGTCAGGTCAGCTCTACAGTATACATGACCAGTGGGCTGTCAGGTCAGCTCTACAGTATACATGACCAGTTGGCTGTCAGGTCAGCTCTACAGTATACATGACACAGTGGCTGTCAGGTCAGCTCTACAGTATACATGACCAGGTGGCTGTCAGGTCAGCTCTACAGTATACATGACACAGGTGGCTGTCAGGTCAGGCTCTACAGTATACATGACCAGGTGGCTGTCAGGTCAGCTCTACAGTATACATGACCAGGTGGCTGTCAGGTCAGCTCTACAGTATACATGACCAGGTGGCTGTCAGGTCAGCTCTACAGTATACATGACCAGGTGGCTGTCAGGTCAGCTCTACAGTATACATGACCAGGTGGCTGTCAGGTCAGCTCTACAGTATACATGACCAGGTGGCTGTCAGGTCAGCTCTACAGTATACATGACGAGGTGGCTGTCAGGTCAGCTCTAACAGTATACATGACCAGGTGGCTGTCAGGTCAGCTCTACAGTATACATGACCAGGTGGCTGTCAGGTCAGCTCTACAGTATACATGACCAGGTGGCTGTCAGGTCAGCTCTACAGTATACATGACCAGGTGGCTGTCAGGTCAGCTCTACAGTATACATGACCAGGTGGCTGTCAGGTCAGCTCTACAGTATACATGACCAGGTGGCTGTCAGGTCAGCTCTACAGTATACATGACCAGGTGGCTGTCAGGTCAGCTCTACAGTATACATGACCAGGTGGCTGTCAGGTCAGCTCTACAGTATACATGACCAGGTGGCTGTCAGGTCAGTCTACAGTATACATGACCCAGGTGGCTGTCAGGTCAGCTCTACAGTATACATGACACAGGTGGCTGTCAGGTCAGCTCTACAGTATACATGACCAGGTGGCTGTCAGGTCAGCTCTACAGTATACATGACCAGGTGGCTGTCAGGTCAGCTCTACAGTATACATGACCAGGTGGCTGTCAGGTCAGCTCTACAGTATACATGACCAGGTGGCTGTCAGGTCAGCTCTACAGTATACATGACCAGGTGGCTGTCAGGTCAGCTCTACAGTATACATGACCAGGTGGCTGTCAGGTCAGCTCTACAGTATACATGACCAGGTGGCTGTCAGGTCAGCTCTACAGTATACATGACCAGGTGGCTGTCAGGGTCAGCTCTACAGTATACATGACCAGGTGGCTGTCAGGTCAGCTCTACAGTATACATGACCAGGTGGCTGTCAGGTCAGCTCTACAGTATACATGACCAGGTGGCTGTCAGGTCAGCTCTACAGTATACATGACCAGGTGGCTGTCAGGTCAGCTCTACAGTATACATGACCAGGTGGCTGTCAGGTCAGCTCTACAGTATACATGACCAGGTGGCTGTCAGGTCAGCTCTACAGTATACATGACCAGGTGGCTGTCAGGTCAGCTCTACAGTATACATGACCAGGTGGCTGTCAGGTCAGCTCTACAGTATACATGACCAGGTGGCTGTCAGGTCAGCTCTACAGTATACATGACCACATGGCTGTCAGGTCAGCTCTACAGTATACATGACCAGGTGGCTGTCAGGTCAGCTCTACAGTATACATGACCAGGTGGCTGTCAGGTCAGCTCTACAGTATACATGACCAGGTGGCTGTCAGGTCAGCTCTACAGTTTACATGACCAGGTGGCTGTCAGGTCAGCTCTACAGTATACATACAGGGAGCCGGTGGCTGAGCTGACAGAGCACTGAACGCGTGATCCTGTGGTCCCGGGTTCGATCCTGGGCGCCGGCGAGAAACAATGGGCAGAGTTTCTTTCACGCTGATGACTCCTGTTACGTAGCAGAAAATAGGTACCTGGGAGTTAGTTAGCTATCACGGGCTGCTTCCTGGGGATGGAGGCCTGGTCGAGAACCGGGACGCGGGGACACTAAGTCCCGATATCATCGCAAAATAATCTCATGATAAGATACATGTCAACGTGGTAAGCGAGCTACAAGGTATACATGATCACGGTTATATCTACAGTACAACCGTTGATTAATGCCAACATAAGTAAACACACTGGTGACCTCTGATGACCCAGAGGTCATAACAGTCTTGACACGAGTCAACGTTTTCAGTCTTAAAATAACAGGAGTCTAGTATTAAGACTTTTCTCATAAGTAATTGAGGGCAGTTTTCACCCTTAATGTTTATCACTTCCTTCAAATAAAGGTTCTTAGTGTCACTTAGTGTTGAGGTGAAGGTCTATATACAACCCGTCCTTCAAATAGAACGTCATATTTTGACGTATACTTTACCTAAGGCCAAAAAATTTCGAACTAGAAAATAAAAGCGGCTTTCAAAATTTCTTACTCTCTCCGTATTCTGTTCTTGGTCCACTGCTAGGTTAGGATAATGGGACTTTAATTATGAGTTTCTTGGAGTTGGGGAAACCTTAGGAGGATGGTCTATATAATACTTTGTTAGTCTTGATTAATCAGGTCTTGATTAGTCACCCGTTGGGGTCACGACGGTCCTCAGGTCGACCCCAAATAGCTGGGATTTAACCTTAAGTAAACCATTTTAAAATAATTTCCCAAAACACATAATAAACTCAGCATTAGAACATGTTGAATAGAATCCTGAACAACAGATGAAACAAAGTCACCTCGGAAGTTTGCCCGCTTCCGCTAAGTGGACATAAATTTATGTCCTATTTTAAAATATTTGAATAAAAATCAATTTTAATCCGATTTCATTGGGGTTTGTTTCAAACGACGCGCAATGAAGTTCTCTTTCTCACCACTAGGCCGCCCGGCGCGTCGGCCTATCCGGTCACGTGACGGGCCCATTGATTTCGTGTCACGTGTCGTTAGTCGATCACGCTCCCCTCGCGCGCCAAACTCGAGTATTTTTACCCGTTTCCGTGTGGATTATACCCAATTACTTCATCAAAAATGGATCCAGGTCAAGGCCCAAGCACTTCTACGCCCTAGGAAGCCTCCAGGTCCTCGAAAGTTGACAAAATAACCATGATTTATAAGAAGTGGAGCGGAGTGAAGCTCACACCAACGAAACTTCCAGGCCTTGTGGAGGATTTATCAGAAGCTGAAGGTGATGTAGAGGTATTGGAGGAAGATGTTGGATACCACAACGATTATAGTGGACCTAGACCTACAGGGAATGATACGGCAACGAGTGATGAGGAGACTGAGGCCCCTCACCGAGGAAGAGGAGGCACCGCGACCCCTCCTCCTCCTCCTCCTCCATCTCGGCGCACACGTGGTGCATCTACGGCTACCTAGAAAAGTAGCTACCAGAAATGTTGCTCGTCGTAGGAACACACAACAAACTGCGCCAAGTGATTCTGAAAGTATAAGTGATGAGGAAAGTGAGGAGGATTCTTTCGAGCCTCCTGAAAGGCGTACACGTACAGTACGTACTCGGCAGGCTGGGGCTGGTGAGGGCTGGAGTCGTAGCAATACTCCTCCAGTTGTTGATGATTTTACTGGAAATCCTGGACTGAAAATTCCCAAACCTACTTGTGCACTGGCTTATATTCAATTGTTCATTACGCGTGTCCTACTTGAATACTTGACCGTTGAAACAAATTTGTACGCCTCGCAGTTATTCCGGATGGCCAATGAAAATGTATCAGATATTTGGAACCCAGAGAAGGTGAGTGAAATAGCGCGATTCATAGGACTGTTCATATTGATGGGCATAATTAGGCTCCCATGTATGAGGATGTATTGGCAAACAGCAAAGCCATGGCATGCTCGTTTCTCCAGCTTGTTCATGACGTCCAAACGATTCCAGCATATAAACCAGTTTTTCCACACATTCAGTACCAATGCAATGGGAGCCGGTCGGCCGAGCGGACAGCACACTGGACTTGTGCTCCTGTGGTCCTGGGTTCAATCCCAGGCGCCGGCGAGAAACAATGGGCAGAGTTTCTTTCACCCTATGCCCCTGTTACCTAGCAGTAAAATAGGTACCTGGGTGTTAGCCAGCTGTCACGGGCTGCTTCCTGGGGGTGGAGGCCTGGTCGAGGACCGGGCCGCGGGGACACTAAAAAGCCCGAAATCATCTCAAGATAACCTCAAGAAGATGCAGTGCCCGTGAACAATCGTGATAAGTTGATAAAAGTGAGGCCAGTGATGGATTACTTGAAAGAGAGGTTCGCTCAAGTTTACATCCCCAAGAAAGAGTTGTGTTTGGATGAGGGTACAATGGCATGGCGTGGCCGACTATCGTTCAAAGTGTACAATCCTAACAAACCAGACAAGTATGGTGTGAAACTTTATATGCTTGCTGAATCTGTCTCTGGGTACATATATGACTTTGACATATACTCAGGTATTGGTAAGACGATAGTGGATACAGTAACGGGTTGATGCAGCCTTTAGTGAACCAGGGTTACTATTTGTACATGGATAATTACTACAACTCGGTTACCCTGACAGAAACATTGAGAGAACTTGGGGTGTACACATGTGGCACAATTAGAATGCTACGTGGCGCCCCAAAGGTATTGCAAGCTCTAGCCAAGGGTAAACGTCCACTGGATACCACCGTATACCGATGCAAAGATAACACCTTCCTTCTTCTGTGGAGAGACAAGCGAGTAGTCTCAATAATTACCAACATCCACAATGCAGACACTCAGCAAGTTCAGCGAAGGAAACGAATTCGCAAACGAGACGGAACAAGTGGAATACAACAAATAACAGTGAACAAACCGGCCTCCTTTGCGAGTTTATTGTCAGTTGCAATTTGCGAGTACAATAAGCTCATGAAAGGTGTGGACCACTTCGATCAAATGGTTAAATATTACCATTTTACCAGGAAAACTCGCAAGTGGACCAAAAAGATTACATTTTATTTCCTGCAAATGGCATTGCATAATGCCTATGTTTTGTACAAATACAACACAACTGATCGAAAAAAGCTAACATTGCTACAGTTCCACGAAGTGGCAATCTGGGCCCTATTGAACTGGGACACAGAGGAGTGGCCTAAAACAACATCATCATCTCAACACTTGCTGCACGCTCCAGACATAGATGATGACACAGCTCCTGCCAATGCTGACGCCATGCCAACTCCCGGACCATCTGGTGTGAGGCGGCCTTTGTTCACTACACCACCTCAAGATGAAGCAGCAACCGATTCTGAACCCGAGATGTCTGCCACACTGCCATCTGAACCCGACATGTCTGCCACACTGCCAGTTGACGAAACTGTTTTGTCAGATGAATCTGACTCTCCTGCAAATGTTTCACCTTAACAGAGAAGACCTGGCCCTATTGTTGATTCAGAAAATCGCATGAACACAAACTGAAACATGAACTTTACAGACTGCCAAACGTCTCAAGTGTCATGTATGCGCACGGTCCGGTTAAAGGAAGGACACGAACATAGGATGCAGGACCTGCAACGTTGCACTCTGTGTTATCCCTGCTACACCAATTACCGCCGGAAAAGGGTGTATTGGGTGGTGAAGAAGTAACCACCCGCAACAGCTTCACTCCACCTACAAACCATCTGTTGAGCAACTTCAGGAATGAAGAACCTGAAGAAGGTGGAGTGAAGAACAAATGCTCAACTTACTGTTCCACAACCAGCCTTCCTTTGGTAAGTACACCTATTTGGTCCAAGTTTGTGTAGTATAATTTAGCTCATAGAACATTCTATTGCGAACACATTGCCACAAAAATGAATGACATACATACAATAATAATATCAGGACAGTGAAATAAGTATAAACTTTCAAAGCAACGTTTCGCACATGTGTTGTCTGGTCACCTTTACCAGGTAACAGTGCGCCCACTTCCCACACTCTTGCGGGTGGGCCGCGACCATTATTCTACGATTATATTCATATCACCGTGTTGGGAATTTCATTGGGAGTCCATTGATACCAAAATTAAGGCTGTAGGACAATTGTAGAGGTGATAATAATCCCAAGAGTAAAAACATTTTGTTGCTGTTGGGCGCTCACGGCGACTCATCTTTGAAGTTATTTATTTCGTGCTGGTATCTCTATAGCTTTCGTGACTTTTTTGACTGATGTTCTTCTAGAGCATATTATTGCGAACACGTTGGTACCAAAATGAAATACGTAGCTTGAGAACTAAGGTCAGGAGAGTAAAAAGAGTATACACATTTTGGTTTTTACGCTTAAGTTATAAAAACGCCGAGCGCACATATGGTTGTTTCCCTGACCTTCGCCGGGAGCACGAAAGTTATAGCAGACTATTATTGTGGGGTATTACTGTAAATTATTATTAAAATAGGATATTATTGTAAGTTATTACTGCAGGTTATTATTACAACATGTTATTATTGTTTGTTATAATTGCGGGTTATTATTACAGCAGGCAATTATTGTAGAATAATAATTTGGGCAGATAATTATTATTATCTGCAGGTAGTTATTATTATTATTTAGGTTAGGTTATTATTATTAGGTTAGTGTTATTATTAGTAACTATTATTGGTAACCTGTTATTATTATTGCAACAGCCTTCTGTTGTAGGTTATTACTACTAATTATTACAACAGGCTATTATTGTTTGGTTTTAGTGCAGGGTTGAAAAGCAAGTAGTTTTTTTGGCTTGCTGTTTATTGATATTGATGCTGATTAGTGAGGTGGGTTATTATAACAGGTCACTTGGGAAATTTTTACAACTGATTGTTAAGTCTGATCATATATACAGGCAGGTTGTTGAGGCTGGTTACACCAGGCTATTAGGAAAGGATATTTCGGAAAGTTATTATAGGGGATATTAAACATTAATAGAAGGCTATTAATTCTGGTTACTACTACAGGTATTTGTTGCTATTTTTTTACAGTTGGTTATTACCTGAGATCACTACGAGCGGTTATAACAGCAGGATAACACAACAGTTTCCTACTGCTGATAATTAAGATTGGTTATAAGATTTTTCTTTATTCAAACTATTAATATAAATTCCTAACACACGTAATATATATTGGACCATTGGTATTACTGCGATAGAATCAAAGAGCTACATAACAGATTAAATTGTGAACGAAAGAATTTCAGAAGAGCTAGAACTGAAGCTAATCTAGGACTTCTTAGAACTGTACGAGATCATGTGCACGAAGAAACCGCAAAAATCGGAGAAGAAAAATGGTTCGAGTGGTGTGCCAAGCTAAATCAGCATACATCCTTGGGCAACATCTGTAGGCTGATCTACAGGGCCAAAGGAAAATCGCCTCCTGCTCCGCCACATCATGTTTATCCAGAGCAAAAAGCAGAAAGGTTAGGAAATCTAATTGGTTCAAGAGCCAGTTCCACTCAACTTCCTCAAGCAGCTCTGACTCACCA
This sequence comes from Procambarus clarkii, assembly GCF_040958095.1. NCBI lineage: Eukaryota > Metazoa > Arthropoda > Malacostraca > Decapoda > Cambaridae > Procambarus > Procambarus clarkii. The sequence goes on from NC_091183.1 coordinate 22,440,109, forward strand.
ACAAAGACTTCAAGCAGTAAGATGGAAAAAAATAGATGATGCTTTAGCCTTACTGGATGAACTAGACCAACCTTTCAATCTGAAAGAACTCAGAAGAGTTATAAAGAAAACTAAAAAACACAGCTCCAGGTGAGGACAATATCACTTACAACATGCTAGCCAAGCTAGGAGTATGTTAAGTATAGTACAGAAAGGGGGAAGGGAACCATTAGGGTGAAAGCGCCAAGCCATTGCGACTATATAGCACTTGAAGGCCAAGCTAGGAGAAAAGGGTGAAGAAGCCTTCTTGAATCTGATCAACAGAGTATGGGTGACAAGAACTTGACCACTCTCTTGGAACAGTGTAATTATAGTTCCCATTCCAAAATCTAAAGACCAAGGAAATCCAAGACCCATCTCATTAACAAGCCAAAACTACGAAAAGCTTTTAAACTGCTCTTAATCGAATTGAATGGAAAGCCAATCCACTGCACCAAAATATGTTTGCTTACAGAAAAGGTGTTGGAACCACAGAATGCCTTACCTCCCTCCTGGATAAACTCAATGACAAACCTGGAATCCTTATTTTTCTTGACCTAGAAAAAGCCTTCGAGTTAGCCAATGCTCCAGCTACACTGTGCTGTTTTGTGGATAAGGAAATCAAAGGACACGCTCTTGCCTTTGCCAAAGGAAGCCTGCTTAACCGAGAAGTTACAGTCAAATTCCAAGGAAAAACATCGTCCTCAAAGAGGCTGGAAAATAGAACTATGCAGGGAGAAATACTAAGCCCTTTCCTCTTCAACTGTCTCATGGAACAATTCATGAAGCTCAAGTTACCAAAAGGTAAACTGCTTAACTATGCAGACGACTTTGTGGTCATCATCAACGGCAAAGGCGCCAGGAACCATGCACAAAAATGCCTAGATATTATCAGCAGGGAAGCGGAACGCAGCAGTGAAAATAAACAGCAATAAAACAAAAACAATGACCGTTAAAATGAGAACTCAAGACATCAGACTCGCAATACAAGGACATGATATTGACTGAGTTACCTCTTTTCAATACCTAGGAGTCATAATAAACAGCCAATTAAAATTCACTCAAGAAATTGATTATCTTCGGCAACGTTGTAAAGCCAGAAACTCAGCTTTGCGCTCCCTGACAAGTCTTAGAGAGGGTGCATCTCTACCAGTACTCAAAATGTACTACGTTCAAGCAGATAGGTCACTCATTGACTATGCTGCTCCTTCTCTTACATCCCTCAGTGACAACCAATGGGAGAACCATGGAAGTGTCTCAAAATGATGCCCTCAGAACAATGCTGGGAGCACCTATATGGACGCGTCAAGAGAATCTAAGAATGGAAACCAACTTACCAGCCTTAGAAAACAAGATCAAACAAAGAATAGCCATCATAACAGCAAAACTTGTTGGAACCACCGCCAGACTGTCAATCAAAGACAGCATACACAAATCGCTTCAGAAAACCCTTCAATATAGAAAAAAAGCATGGACCGATAATCTAGTGAAGATCCTAGAGAAAGTCGACTTGAAATGGATCATTAAAAACAAAGGAGAAGATAGACCATATCAACACTTTCGGCAGCCTCCTCCATGCGAAGAATCGAGTCTAAAAATTATCATTGAAGGATTATCAGTTAAAAACTCAACACGGGACTCGCAGAGGCTCAAAGCAGTCATTGAACGACAAATGGAAACCATCTTAAGACTTACAACGACTCATATCTTCACAAATGGATCAGTTGTTCAAGAAAGAGGTTCTGCTGGAGCAGCAGTTTACACTACCAACCATGAAGCTTACTGGAGCATGAATAGTGGGAGCTCAACTTTGCAAACAGAATTTTATGTCCTGAAGGAGGCCGTAAACTATACAATTGAGAATAATTTACATGATGTCATCATTCATACCGACTTTAAATCTTCGCTCCAGGCACTGTTATCCAGTCAACACAAAGATAATATACAACTCCTCACAGAAATCCAACATATAGGAAAAGAAGCCCATAACCTAGGGCTGTCAATCACCCTAAATTGGATACAAAGTCACATTGGCATAGGTGGCAATGAAAAGGCAGACTCACTAGCAAAAACTGCCACTGCTCTACCTGTTGTACAGGTTCAAATACCTCCAAGTTTTTCACAGATTAAGGAGCAAATAAAGAAAAGATACTCCCAACTATCAAAAGTCGCCACAGAGCCAAAGTAGCGGAAGGAAGATCCACTGCGCTATGGTATGAACACGCTACTGGGTACTACTCTTTCAAGCCTGGCAAAAATATATCCAGAGACATTGCAGTAGCCATACACAGACTCAGATTTGGTTACAAGTCCTGCTGGGAGGTAATGAACCCAATAGTTAAAGAATGTCATATCTGTGGAGCAGAAGCAGAGGCGCCACTATTGCACTACTTACTGGAATGTGAAGGTACTGAAGCCCTGCGCATCACAATCAACATTAATCCAACAGCAGCAGCTGCATTAGATGCACATTCCTCAGTGGCTACAATGATTAGAAAAGCCGTTAAAGAATGGGACTCATTAGTAAATATTCTGCACCTACATCCGCCACCAAGATAATGTTATCAAAACAAGACTAAAACATAAGCGAAAAAGAAACAGGGAAAAAGGAGGAAACCACACCTCCATCTAATACTTTGACCCAAATATCAGAGTAACAAGGTTATCGCGAATAACTGAACTCAATTACGGCTCACTCAAGCCCATGCTACATGGACATTTCGTTCTCAGTAGCTAAATCTAAAACAACAACAACAAGACTTTATTAATAGGAAAGAGTCATGGTCAGTGTGTGGGGTCACCCGCTAGGGTCATGACGGTCGCCAGGTCTACCCCAGGTAGCACGGAACCGTACTTTTACCTTAAGTCAACAGTTTATTATAAATTCCCCAAACACATAATAAATTTAGCAACCGACCTAAACAGATGAAACTTAAAGTCAGCTCAGAAGTTTGGCTTCAATGACAAATAAAACTAAGCATATAGGTTATTACTTAGTAATATTATTACAACAGGCTATTATTGTTGGTTATTACTATGAGTTATTATTACAACAGGCTCTTCTCGTAGGTTTTTAGTGCAATTTATAATTGTAGGTTGTTATACTAGCTTGCTGTTTATACAGGATATTAAGACTGATTATTAGATAAACCTTCAGATAAAGGTCCTTAGTGTTACATAGGTTACCTTGAGGTGCTTCCGGGGCTTAGCGTCCCCGCGGCCCGGTCGTCGACCAGGCCTCCTGGTTGCCGGACTGATCAACCAGGCTGTTGGACGCGGCTGCTCGCAGCCTGACGTATGAGTCACAGCCTGGTTGATCAGGTATCCTTTGGAGGTGCTTATCCAGTTCTCTCTTAAACACTGTGAGGGGTCGGCCAGTTATGCCTCTTATGTGTAGTGGAAGCGTGTCGAACAGTCTCAGACCTCTGATGTTGATAGAGTTCTCTCTCAAAGTACCAGTTGCACCTCTGTTTTTCAACGGGGGTATTCTGCACATCCTGCCATGTCTTCTGGTCTCATGTGATGTTATTTCTGTGTGCAGGTTTGGGACCAGCCCCTCTAATATTTTCCACGTGTAAATTATTATGTACCTCTCCCGCCTGCGCTCAAGGGAGTACAGTTTTAGGCTCTTTAGTCGGTCCCAATAGTTTAGATGTTTTACTGAGTGGATTCTAGCAGTAAAGGATCTCTACACGCTCTCCAGGTCAGCAATTTCTCCAGCTTTGAAAGGTGCTGTCATTGTGTAGCAGTACTCCACTCTAGAGAGCACAAGCGTTTTGAAAAGTATCATCATCAGTATAGCATCTCTAGTGTGAAAAGTTCTTGTTATCCAACCTGTCATTTTTGTTGCAGTTGTGACGGCTACATTATTATGTTCTTTAAAGGTAAGGTCTTCCGACATGAGTACACCCAGATCCTTTACATTGCCTTTTCGTTCTATGTTATGATTTGCCTGAGTTTTGTACGTGGTTTCCGTTTTTATATTTTCTTTTTTCCATAGCGCATGAGCTGGAACTAATCTTCGTTAAACACCATATTATTTTCTGTAGCCCATAGAAAGACCTGATCTACATCTGACTGAAGGTTCGCCGTGTCCTCTATGTTGCCTACTCTCATGAAGATCCTAGTGTCATCTGCAAAGGATGATACAGTGCTATAGGTTGTGTTCTTGTCTATGTCCGATATGAGGATGAGAAAAAGTACTGGAGCAAGCACAGTACCCTGGGGGACTGAGCTCTTCACGGTTGATGGGCTGGATTTTATTTTGTTGACTATTACACATTGGGTTCTGTTGGTCAGGAAATTGTAGATCCATCTGCCTATTTTTCCGGTAATTCCTTTTGAACGCATTTTATGTGCAATAACACCATGGTCACATTTATCAAAAGCTTTTGCGAAATCTGTGTAAATTACATCAGCGTTTTGTTTGTCTTCCATAGCATCTAATGCCATATCATAGTGGTCCAGCAACAGCGACAGGCAAGAGCGCCCTGTTCTGAAACCATGTTGTCCGGGGTTATGGAGTTGCTGTGATTCCATGTATTTTGTGATCTTACTTCTTAGCACTCTCTCAAAAATTTTTATGATGTGCGATGTTAGTGCTATCGGTCTGTAATTTTTTGCCTCTGCCTTATTTCCTCCTTTATGAAGTGGTGCTATCTCTGCTGTTTTTAGTATATCAGGAATAACTCCAGTATCTAGGCTTTGTCTCCACAGAATGTGGAGGGCCTGCGATAGTGTTTTTTTTACAGTTCTTTATGAATATGGAGTTCCAAGAATCCGGGCCTGGTGCAGAGTGCATAGGCATACTGTTTATGGCTTCTTCAAAATCCAGTGGGGATAGGGTGACGTCTGATATATGATTTGATGTTGGTATCGTATCCATGAAAAATTCATTTGGGTTATCAATCTTTAGTGTGTTTAATGGCTCGCTGAAAACAGAGTCATACTGTGTCCTCAGTAGCTCGCTCATTTCTTTGTTGTCATCGGCGAAAGTTCCATCTCCCTTTCGCAGGGGTCCAATACTAGATGTGGTTTTTGATCTTGATTTTGCATAGGAGAAAAAATATTTCGGATTTCTTTCTATTTCACTGATGGCCTTTTGCTCTCTTTGCCTCTCCTGGGTTTTGTATGATTCTTGTAGCTTCCGTTCAATTGTTTCTATTTCTCTACCTAACCTTCTTCGCCGTTCTTGAGATAGGGTGCGACTCTCAAGTTGTTCCGCGATTCGTTTTCTTCGCCTATATAGGGAACGACGTTCCCGTTCCAATCTGCATCTCTTCGTCTTTTTTTCTTAGAGGTATGCGGTTTGAACATATTTCTAGTGCTACTGAGCTTATTTTTTCCAGACACTGGTTCAGGTTTGCATTTTCTAGCTGTTCTTCCCAGTTTATTTCTGTGAAGTCCTGGTTTATTTGCTCCCAGTTTATCTGTTTATTATTGAAGTTGAATTTGCAGTGTTGAGGTTGAAGGTCTATATACAACCATCCTCCAAATAGAACGTTGCATTTTGACGTATACTCTACCTAAGGTCAAAAATTGTCATACTAGAAAATAGTAGTGGCTCTCAAAATATTTATACTCTCCTGTTTTCGGTTTTGGATTTTTGCTTGGTTAGGATAATGGGACTTTAATACGACAATTTCTTGTCGCTGGGAAACCTTGGGAGGATAAACAATAATAATAACCTTAGGTTATTATTATTGTTTTTACAACAGGCTTTTGCTATTGGTTATTACTACTAGTTATTAATACAACAGGCTAGTATTGTTGGGTTTTAGTGTAGGTTATAGGAGCAGGTTGTTATTTCGTCTTGCAGTTTATTGATATTGATGCTGATTAGTGATGCGGGTTATTATAACGGTTACTTGGGAAGTTTAACAACTGAGTGTTAAGTCATTTAAATGTTAAGTAAACATTTACATAGGCTGGTTGTTGTGGCTGGATACACCAGGCTATTAGGGAGAGGTTATTTCGGGAAGTTATTACGTGAGGATATTAAGGCAAGTAATTTGGGTGCGGAGTTATGAGGAAGTTGTTATACAGGCTGTTACAACATGTTTATATGTTTTAGCATTTCTGCAAGATATTAGTAGTGGTTTCTTAGCCTGTAGGTGCCAGCAAAAATGTATTGTTAGGAGATAAATTGTCAATGCTGTGTTTGAGTTCATTGACCTGGAATTGAAGGTGGGGTTGTCGGGAGAGACCAGGAGATTGAGGCAGGTCACCTGCAGGTGTCACTAGAGATTACTATAATCTGGGAGGCCATATGTTGTTGATGATTGGGTGTACAGGTGTTTGAGGGTAGTGGGAAACGACTCATAGAGGCGCCGTTTTGCATTTTTCGATGGTGCCTCTATGAGTCGTGTGTTTTTCGTTACAATTGGTGACGGCGCCTCTATGAGTCGTGCATTTTTCTCTTACCCTGCTGACCCTTGCAAAGACATCGCTAATGGTCAATGACGTCACCCAGTCATCTCCCCTGTATAAGCCCATTTTCTGTTGTGATATATTTATTCCCAACCCATACTTATCTAGAAGTTATATACAGGTGATGATTCACAATAATGTGGCTAAAGTAAGTTGACCAGACCACACACTAGAAGGTGAACGGATGACGACGTTTCGGTCCTTCCTGGACCACTCTCAAGTCGTTTGTGATTAGGAAGTAGATGCAGGCAATAAATAGGCTAGAGAGAGGTATGGAGCAAAGTGTAGTAGAGGAGAAAGTAGTAGGAATAAAAACTGCAGAGGGCCTATTGGCCCATACAAGGCAGCTCCTATTATAATCACCGAATGAGAAGGAGATAGTAATACGAATAAGAAGAGGATATTAAGGGAACGTAAAGAAAACAAAGAACAGAAAAGAGAGAAAGAAAAGGAAAGTGAAAGAAAGATAAATGGAAGGGCAAGCTTATGTTAGGTCACGTTTGTTAGAAAGATTAGAGCATTTAAGTATATACTGTGAAAGGGAAGAGTCCACAGCAACAAAGCCAGGACTCAAGTTCATGTTGGGTACACTGTATATTAGAGTCGATTAAACAAGACGGCGTCTGCGTAGAGTAGAGGCAGGAAAGATTATTTTGGAGGAAGACCAATCAAAAGGATGATTGGAATCCCTCACATGACAGAAGAGAGTATTGTTAGTGTCTGCAGACTTAACACTTCTCTTGTGTTCTAAAGGAAGTTTTCAGAGAGTAAAGGAAGTACCTAAGCAAACTTTAGTTGTGGGAGATTCCCAGATAAGGTATTTGGATTGAACGTTTTGTGCTAGAGATAGGGGGAACAGGTTAAAGGTTTGCTATCCCGGAGCTGGAATTTGTGATATTATAAACAACATGAATAATATTATAGCTGGAAATGGGAACAATCAAGTTATTTGCATTAGCGCGGGAGGAAATGATGTTGGTCGAGTTAGGAGTGAGGAACTGATTCAGAGGTATAAAATAGCAATTGAATTAGAAGCAAGGGAGGAATCCCGATCATATGTGGCATTCTTCCAAGAAAGGGAATGGGAAATGAATGGATGTCGAGGGCACTTGGTGCCAATTGCCAGCAGGAAAGATATTGCAAATCAAATGCAATATCTTTCATAGACAACTGGAAACACTTCTATGGAAGAAATGAAATGTATGCTCGCGATGGAGTGCATCTATCGAGGGCTGGGGTTGTTGTTGTTGCGAACTCGTTGGAACCAGTTGTTAGAGGCGTTTGTTTGGGTTTAAACTGCTAGTAGATAGTGGTATGGAAATCGATTTGGAGGAAGGAGGTATTAAAAGGTATGTGTTTGTGGGAGAAAAGAATTGGCAAAGTGATCAGGAAAAGAGAAGAGCCTCAAAATAACAATTCACTTAGGGTATATTACACAAACACTAGAAGTCTAAGAAATAAAATAAACAATTTAAATGCTCTTGTCTGCACAGAAAAAATAGATATTATTGCACTTACCGAAACGTGGATGAATGTAGAAAATAGAGAGCTATTAGCCGAATATCAAATAAATGGATTTAAACTATTTCACACAGATAGATATATTAGACGAGGAGGGGGAGTAGCCATATTTGCTAGAGACAATTTGAAATGTAGTCTCAAAGAGGGAATCAAAACTGAGCCACATACAGAAACTATTTGGATAGAATTAAACGAAAAAGCAAATAACATTATAATAGGAGTTATATATAGGCCACCAAATTAGACAGAATGGAAGCAAAGCATCTATGGGATGAAATATCTAGAGCATCTAGATCTAACAGCGTTTATGTCATGGGTGACTTTAATTTAGTGGAATTAACTTGTTGAACAAAACAGGGAATAATGAAGCAGAAGATTTTCTAGAATTAATTGATGATTGCTTTCTTACGTAACACATTAAGGAACCAACGCGGGGAAATAATATTTTAGATTTAGTGTTAACTAACAGGGAAACACAAATTAAGGACATCGATATAGGGAGTGAGCTAGGGAACAGTGATCATAAAGAAATCAGATTTAGCATAGAATGAAATAGATCTGTAGGAGAAAATTCTGTTAAAGTGCCTGATTTTCGAAAAGCTGATGAAGTTCGCATAGCAGAGCAAGCAAAAACAAATCCTAAAGGGTTTTTCCAGTTATACCGGACAAAGATTAGGGAAAGGATAGGTCCATTAAAAACTGAGACAGGTCAAATAATAGATAGTGATGAAGAGATGAGTAGTATTTTTAATAAATATTTTGTATCTGTATTTACTAAAGAGGAACTTAACAATATGCCTTCAGCCGAACAAGTCTATGTGGGTGGGGACGAGGACAGGTTGACTAGTTTAGCAGTTACCAGGGAGGATGATCTTAAACAAATAGTAAAACTCAAACCAAACAAATCCCCAGGGCCGGATGAAGTGTTTGCCAGGGTGCTTAAAGAATGCAAAGAGGAGCTTTGTGACCCACTGTCAACCATATTTAATAAATCAATAGAGTCAGGCAGAGTGCCAGAGTTTTGGAAAGTTGCTAATGTGATACCAGTTTTTAAGAAAGGAGATAGATCACTTGCGTCTAACTATCGACCAATTAGCCTAACGTCTATTTTGGGAAAGTTACTCGAATCTATAATAGCAAATAAAATTCGTCTTCATCTTGAAAAACATAAATTAATAATTGAGTCGCAACATGGTTTTATAAATGGCCGTTCATGTTTAACAAATTTGTTATCTTTTTATTTTAGCATAGTTGAGGCAGTTGATAGTGGTAAGGATTGTGATGTTGTGTACCTTGACTTTAGCAAAGCTTTTGATACAGTGCCACATGAAAGACTGATTAAAAAGATAGAGTCTCATGGAATTGGAGGTGCTATATTAAGCTGGATTAGGGCATGGCTATACCAAAGGAAACAGAGAGTTAGTATAAATGGAGTCAAGTCAGAGTGGGAAAATGTTGTAAGTGGGGTGCCTCAGGGCTCTGTCCTGGGCCCTCTGTTGTTTATAATATATATAAATGATTTAGATTCAGGTTTGAGTAGCAACATTTGCAAATTTGCCGATGATACGAAAATCGGTAGGGAAATTAATTCGGAGGAGGACTCACTATCACTTCAAGTTGATCTAGATAGGGCTTTGAAATGGTCGAAGGATTGGCAGATGCATTTTAATGCTGATAAATGTAAAGTTCTGAGGTTAGGTAATGATGATAGGGTTACAAGATACGAGCTAGATGGTGTTGAGATTGCGAATTCGAATTGCGAAAGGGATCTGGGAGTTATGATTAGTAAGAATTTAAAACAAAAGGATCAATGCATAAATGTTCGTAATAAGGCAAATCGGACACTTGGATTTATTAATCGCAGCGTTAGTAACAAGACACCTGGTGTGGTTCTCAAGCTATATCTTGCTCTAGTTAGGCCCCATTTAGATTATGCAGTTCAGTTTTGGTCGCCATATTATATAATGGATATAAATTCACTTGAACGTGTCCAGCGTAGGATGACTAAGTTAATTCCCCAAATTAGAAATCTTTCATATGAAGAAAGATTAACAAAGCTTAAGTTGCATTCACTGGAAAGGCGAAGAGTTAGGGGTGACATGATAGAGGTTTACAAGTGGGTGAATGGACATAACAAAGGGGATATTAATAGGGTATTAAAAGTATCAACACAAGACAGAACACGAAACAATGGGTATAAATTGGATAAGTTTAGATTTAGGAAAGACTTGTGTAAATACTGGTTCAGTAACAGGGTTGTTGATTTGTGGAACCAATTGCTGCATAACATTGTGGAGGTGGGGTCCCTCGATTGTTTCAAGCATGGGTTGGACATGTATATGAGTGGGATTGGGTGGTTATAAATAGGAGCTGCCTCGTATGGGCCAATAGGCCTTCTGCAGTTGCCTTTGTTCTTATGTTCTTATGTTCTTAATTGCTGTGTAACGTGGTGGTTATGGGGTCCCTCGATTGTTTCAAGCGCGGGTTGGACAAGTATATGAGTGGGATTGGGTGGTTATAGATAGGAGCTGCCTCGTATGGGCCAATAGGTCTTCTGCAGTTACCTTTGTTCTTATGTTCTTAAGGAGCCAGAATGTTAAGAAAGGAGAGGAAAGGCTGGAAAAGACTAAGGTCATGAGGCCATAAAGCAAAAATGTCATCAACATAGCGAAGCCAGAGAGAGGGACGAGTATCAATAGAAGAAGAACAGTTTCGAAGTATTCCATGTAGAAATTAGCAAGAACAGGGGATAGAGGGGAACCCATATCGACACCGAAAGTTTGAGTGTAATAATTACTGTTGAAAGAGAAAGAGTTAGAGTCAACACAGAGTCTAATGAGTTCGAGGAAAACGTCAATTTGAAGCGGGAGAGGAAAAAGGCCCTCAGACGCCTTCTGTTACAGACCCGAGTCCAGCGTCGTAGCACGGAGCAGTGACGACAATGCCATCTGTGAGTCCGCTCCCGAAACCCACTCCAAATGGACAACGCCATCTAGTGAGGACGGGATATACCGGCCACAGGTGCTGGATTCCTGTCTTAATCAGCTCGTAACATAGCCCCTGCTGACCTCTGGTGAGGTGGCGCTTAGACAGCAACGCCATCTATGGAATGAAGAGGAGGACGTTTGTGTCTAAGCCTGTAAGTGAGGTTCCCTATAGCGTCCCAGTATTAATGACGTATCTGATTGCAGAGTCGACCTTGGACTGCTGTATTGGACGATGGATCAGTCTACCCAAGGCAGCCAAGGTCTCTTCACCAGTCTGCTTTGAAGAAGCTGTGAGTCACCCCCGGACGAACTCTTTTGAGAGTATTAGCCTGCCTGTGACGTGGCAGTGTCGGGAATCGCCTTATCCGGGGCTGGCTGGTGGAAGAGACTAGCCACTGTGGTGCTTAGTGAGGAGAGTGATCAGCAGGTCACACGAGGCTCCTGCCTAGGGCTCGCAACCCTAGTATCGGTCGTGGAGTGGCCTACACAGCGGAGCTGACCGGTACCTGCCAGCTACAGGCTGGATTGTGGTTGAAGGCCTCCACGACGAAGCACCCAGTGGGACTGTGGTTTGGCTGGCCTGTGGCCAGGGTAGATTCGTCAGAATCATAGTGGATTCATCGTAGGCCACGGAAGAAGGAACCAGGGCTACCCAGAGTGAGCACCGTTGAGCATCCAGTGTCTTCGCAGGATGACGAACCTGTACAAAATCGTGTAGTTATAATCCCCGTGTGTGACTGATATTTATTTATGGTGGTGGTAAATATATATATAAATTGGAACATTTGTATCCCTCCTCGTTTAGTTTAACTTGCGTTATGGAACACACCCCTTGAAAGCCTCTACTAACTTGGGGCCGGATTCCCAAACTCTACTAACATCAGAGAAGAACCCGGTTGCGTCCCACTAGGGCCGCAACACCTTCTGTCTAAGGAAAGAGAGAATGTCAGCGAGCGGAACATTAGTGAATAGAGAGTCGACATCAAGACTAATCATCTTACAAGAGGGTTGCAGGCGCAGTCTTTCTATGAACTCCTGAGAGTGACGAAGGTGGGCAGGGGAAAAAGTGCCAAGGTAAGGCGTCAGGGTTTTAGCGAACCAGGAGGCAAGAGGATAGCTGACAGAGCCCCATGAAGAAATGATAGGACGAAGAGGAACACCAGGTTTATGAGTCTTAGGCAGACCATAGAAATAAGGAAGAGAAGGGCAGATGACACGGAACCGTTTAATGAGATCGAAGTCAGAAGGACAAAAAATAGAGAGCTGTCTTAGTTTGCAGTTAAACGAAGTTTTGATGTATTCCTTGTATGTATGAGATTGTATTCCTCACAATCGACTTGAGAATGGTCCAGGACGAACCAAAACGTCGCCGTCCCTTCACCTGCTAGAAGTTATATATTTATAGTGTCTAGCCAAGGATCGATTGAGCATAGAAATGGATGAAATCCTTTATCTCTTATTTGTATGAAACAAGGGGATCAGCTCAGAGCAGGAACTATCATGTATCTTAGAGTTCACCCTTGTTTCCGAACCAGTATTTACCCAGGTCTTTTTCCTAAATTTAAAACTTGTCCAATTTATACCCAATGTTTCGTGTCCTGTCTTGTGTTGATAGTATTAATGGGCTATTAATATCCCCCCTCTATCATGTCACCCCTATTTCTTTTTCGCCTTTCTAGAGAATGTAATTTAAGCTTTGCCAATCTTTCTTCAAGGATCATTTATTGTGCATAGGGAGACTTCAACAGGGGATTCGGTAGTAATCCAAAATATGTGATATTATATAACTTTTCCCCAAAAAACAGCCTACACCAACACTCAGCCATTTTTATTTAATTCCTCCTTCACTGCTAGTCCTATGTACATCTCTCAATCGCTCAAAAACATGCCCCCCCCCCATACCTTACTGTAGCATATAACAAATCAAAATACTCATTCAGTGTACATATATATGAACTGCATTTAGTAAAAGCAGCCTCACATGTTTTGAAATAAGGCCTTCTGCAGTTGCCTTCATTCTAAGGTCTTCATCCCTAATGCAGTGCTATCCACCAATGAGTGCACAGCTTTCAACCCATTCTCGCACTTTCGTATAGTCAATATTGACTTATTAAATACGTGCATATGTGACATACTAAACATACTAGTTTACCTTAAAAAGCTTCATAGAAAACACCGACCTTACCTAACCTTCTTAGTCTGTTAAGATAAGCATCTTATTGCTTCGTAATTACAATTATTACTTAACCTATTATAGGTATAGGTTAAGTAATAATTGTAATTGCGAAGCAATAAGATGCCTATCTTAACATACTAAGAAAGTTAAGTAAGGTCGGTGTTTTCTATGAAGCTTTTTAAGGTAAACTAGTATGTCACATATGCACTTATTTACTAAGTCAATATTGACTGTAAGAAAGTGCGAGAACGGGTTGCAGTTTTCAGTACATGCGGTTCCTAGGAGGTTCATACATTAGTGCAATCTCTTAATCACTCTCAATACCTCAACTGTACTCTGTGTTTTATCACAGATGACGCTCAGATGCAGGTATTTTTTCGTTCATTGCTTATATTTTTCTGTTATTTAATTCATAAACCCTATCAAACCAAATCTGACCTAACCTATTATAAAACAAAAACATTTCTACAGTCCCCTTGTTGTTGTTTTAGCGAAGTCACAAAAAGCGACTTTAGTATAGGTATAGTGTATTTGCTCCCATTAGCAAATAGGTGTTAAGGCACCAAACCAACCTGACTTTTCAAACTGTGTGTGTGTGTGTGTGTTTACAAGTTGTGTTTTTACGGGGGTTGAGCTTTGCTCTTTCGGCCCGCCTCTCAACTGTCAATCAACTGTTTACTAACTACTTTTTTTTTTTTTTCACACCACACACACACACACACCCCAGGAAGCAGCCCGTGACAGCTGACTAACTCGCAGGTACCTATTTACTGCTAGGTTACAGGGGCATTCAGGGTGAAAGAAACTTTGCCCATTTGTTTCTGCCTCATGCGGGAATCGAACCCACGCCACAGAATTACGAATCCTGCGCGCTATCCACCAGGCTACGAGGCCCCCTGTGTGTGTGTGTGTGTGTGTGTGTGTGTGTGTGTGTGTGTGTGTGTGTGTGTGTGTGTGTGTGTGTGTGTGTGTGTGTATGTGTGTGTGTGTGTGTGTGTGTGTGTGACATCACAAGATGGGCAATGCAGCGTTGGCGTCTTACTTGCATGTGTTCTGTATATGATGTTATTATTCAAAAATTACTGTACTATCCATCCCCAACCTAACCTAATCAGAGGTTTAGAAATATACATTTTAGTCATCCACAGCTGCAATCATTCATTTATGCACTAATAAGTTCAAAAACTAAAATAGATGTCCAAATGTCGTAATGCGATTTAAGCAGAATCGTGCATCAGGCAGCATGACAGGTAAGCTGACCTGGCAGCCATTCCCCAGTCAATGGGTCAGTTCAACTCCAGCCCTCACAGCCAGCACAAGAAGCCAGCATCGCTCCTGACCATTTCACCAGAACATCTGTATTATACAACAGCGATATGCAGCCATGGATACTTGTCCTTTCTGCAATTAGCCAAAGCAGGAGAAATTGCATTTTTGTCATGTTAAGTGTGGAGAATATCATATTACATATCTGGCAAACTCTCGTCGCGAGTATGTGTTATGTTGTCTCCAGTGTGATGATATCCCTGCGGTCATTATGACAAGATCTGCGCCATCTGCTCCAAAGTATTTTCTGCCAACCATAAGTATTATTATTATTATTATGACCTGTGTAATTTGCTCACCAGTGTTAGTAGGCATTTTTTTGGCACATGTGTTATATAGATAGTTGATTTCCAATTATCAACTGTGGTAATTAATGTCAATAATAAATTATAATTATTTACATTATATATTTTAAACTATTATTCGCAGGATATATTCCTGAAGCATGTCCATTTTGCCTGTGTTTGGAAGAGGAGGAGAACGACATGCAGTCTTTTAGCAGTTCAGATTAAGAGGTTTTAGAAGCTTCGTCACCTCAAAGCGTTCAATATGAAAGTGAGTCTCTTATTTTCCTACCATTGTTCTCCATTTTTTGTTTTGTTGCAGGGTAATAAATATAACATTAACATCAGCCATTAATAGTAACATTAAATTATATAATTTTTAGGCTCACCAGCTCAATAGTTAGTGGAGGAAGAGGAGGAGGAAGAGGTGGTGAAGAGCCTAGCACTAGTCAAGCTCATACACCGCCATTAGAAGATAACGCCAGCTGCAGGAACAGTCCAAATCGTATGTATCATCCTCAAAGATTATTCCCATGACCTTGCATTATTTATTTTATAGTCATTCCAATATTAAATTTATATAATTTTGTATTAAAATCTAAATTCTTTGATTATAGGTAGCAATCTAGAGGACAATGAAGACTCCCTGCATTTGGTATGGGAAGCAGATTCCAATATGGAAGCCAGTCAGCCTATCGCTAATTCTCTGCCACCTCGGCAACAGCAGCAGCAGCAGGTAGATGCTATTCTTCCTCTTCAACCAGAAGTTCTAGAGGTCAGAAATAATTTCAATGGGGGTTACATTCGCCATTCATATAGCATCCCAGATTATGCCCAAGGGGATCGTGCCCATTATTTAACCATATATCGCGATTATTTTATTCGGCAATTAGAATCCTTGTTTGATGTTGTTCACCCCAATTTCTTTCCTTCCCTATTAATTTACACCAATTTTTCGTTCAATTTACAACGGCTTAATCAAGAAAATGAACCTGATTTTGAGGGAGAGTTGCCCATAAGAGCTGAACAATGCACTGTATCTAGGCATGAGGTCAGTGTTGTCGTAGATCAATGGATCACTGAACTGGATAATAAGCTAGAAGAGTTCCTTGCCGACACAGAAGGTTCGAGTCTAGCTATTCAAAGCATTTCTAGATTTTATATCAATTCCATAGCTGTTCAGCATCCCATCTGTCTGGGCGATTATGTGCCTTATCCAGATAAATTGCGTGGTTCAAGACATGTTTTTAACCCTAAAGGGGAACAAACTGCTTGTCTGATCCAGTGTTTGGCAGCATATATATGTCTAGCTCAGGGGATGACATCAATAAAATTGAAAGCATAAATAAAGTATATATATCTATGTGATTACTCGCGAAGATATCGGTATTAGTTTTAGCTTATCTAGAAAGCGCAGGGAACATTCTGCCCATAAAGTACCAATGCTCATGTTAGAGGATCAGCATCTTGTGCTCATTAAAGATTTCAATCAATATGTTCGCAGCATGTGCCGTCAATTAAACGTAGTCCCCCAAAATCATATTTTTTGCCATTCGTGCTTGATTCATTTGACACCTAATGCTATGCGAGATCACGAAGAGTTATGCTAAGTTAAGCAAACATTGAAATTTTACCCTGAAGGTCATAAAATCAGGTTAAAAAATTATGGTCTTGCCTTTGAACCTTCACATATGGCATATTATGATTTCGAGTGCTTGTTAGACCCCTCCAGTCCCCAAGGAATGATCGAGAAGCGTCACAAAGCTGTGGCATATGCTTTTATCATCATCAACAGGGAACTGGAGTTGGTAGAGAAATTAACTTATATGGGGGATGAACCTGTGAATCATTTCATAGATACTTTGGAGAAGTCATGGAAAAAAAATAAATCTACCATGCCTAAATACAAAATAACTATGACACATGCACATTGGCAAGCTTAAAGACAGCAAACCATGTGTGAAATGTGTTATAGGCCATTCAAATCAGCTAAAGACAAGCACCGTCATCATGATCTTGCTATTGAATTTAATAATTATCTAGCTGCCTATTGCCGTTGGTCTGCTGGCGAACGCGTTGATTAGCTCCAACAAGGATTGGAAAATATTGCATGTGATGGGGATAAGGGTTATTGGGTCATGCGTGATACTACGCATGTCACACCTGAGGTGGCTCGATACTCTGATGATTTGCCCTTAACCCTGTCGCACGCTATTATTTCTACTGATTTGCTGTCTGATTACAACAAACACATTTTAAATACCGAAGATCGCAAACTCACTAAGGAAAAACATAAATTAATTGCCTCTCATCTCCTCCAAAAAGATTACTTGGTCAGTTTGGATTTATTGCAGATGCTGATGAAATTGGCATTGGAAGTTGCTAAGGTAAATGCAGTTTACGAATTCCAACAAAGCAAGTACCTTAAGGAAATTCCTGAAACAAATGCTCGTGAATGTTCAAATACACCTTGCACTATTAAGGGTAAAGTTTTCAATATGGTATTGAACTCAATTTACGGCAAGAGTTTAACAAATGTGAGTAAATATTGTGATAACATTATTTAGTCACGTCATGAGACAAGTTCCAAAAATAAATAAATAAATAAATATGTTTATTCAGGTAAGGTACATACATACAAGTGATGTTACATTAATGGATTGATATATAGATAGAGCTAGTATATACAATGCCTAAAGCCACTATTACGCAATGCGTTTCGGGCAAGAAAAACATTAATATCAAGAACTTAATAATAATTGAGCATAAAGAATAAAAAGTGTTGAGAACAAATACAAATAAAGATAAAAAAAAGAGGGAACATGACTAAAAAAGCAGCACAAATACAATAGGTTGACAAACAGTGTTGATTAAAAAAAAAAAAAAAAAAAATAAATAACAGACATGGGTTGACAATAGAGGAGTGAGGTAGGTTACAGGGATTTTATTAGGTAGTGTTTAGTTTTTATCTTAAACTGGTTGAGAGAGGTACAGTCTTTAACATGGTTGGGAAGGTCATTCCACATTCTGGGTCCCTTGATTTGTAGAGCATTTCTAGTTTGATTAAGTCGTACTCTAGGAATATCAAAACTGTATTTATTTCTGGTGTGGTGCTCATGGGTTCTGTTACAACCTTCAATGAAGCTTTTGAGGTCAGGATTAGCATTACAGTTCAGCGTTTTATATATGTATAATACACAAGAGAGAATGTGCAGTGACTTAATATCTAACATATTCAGAGATTTGAGTAAGGGTACCGAGTGATGTCTGGGGCCAGAGTTGGATATTGTCCTAATAGCAGCTTTGTGTTGGGTAATAAGAGGACGTAAATGATTTTGGGTAGTAGAACCCCAAGCACAAATACCATAGTTGAGGTATGGATAGATGAGGGAGTAATAGAGAGTAACCAGGGCAGGGCGGGGTACATAATATCTGATCTTAGAAAGAATGCCAACAGTTTTTGAATCTTTTTTTGATATATTTAGAATGTGACCCTGGAAATTCAGCTTGTGGTCGATGAGAACGCCAAGGAATTTGCCATTTAATTTGTTACAAATTTGGGTATTGTTTATTTTGAGATTTATCTGATTAGAGGATTTATTGCCAAACAGAATATAAAACGTTTTGTCAATGTTAAGGGTGAGTTTGTTGGCAGTTAGCCAAAGATGGACTTTCTCTAGCTCAGTATTTACTGTGGCATTTAGAGCAAGGGGGTCAGGACTGGAGTAAATGAAGGTTGTGTCATCAGCAAATAGAATTGGTTTGAGGTGTTGGGAGGCATTTGGAAGGTCATTAATGTAGATGAGAAAGAGGAGAGGGCCAAGTATGCTGCCCTGAGGAACACCAATGTTGATGGGTAGGGTGGGAGAAATAGTATTATTCACAGAAACATACTGGAGCCTGTCAGTAAGATAAGATTTGAGGTATTGCAGGGAGTGTCCTCTGACTCCATAATGATGTAATTTAAGAAGAAGGTTTTGATGGTTGACAGTGTCAAAAGCCTTACGCAGGTCCACAAATAACCCAACAGGAAACTCCTTTTTATCAAGAGCTGCGTGAATTAAGTTAATCATACTAATAAGTGCATCGTTAGTGCTTTTTTGGGTCTGAAGCCATATTGACAAGAGCTAAGTATATTGTGTTTGGCTAGAAAAGAGTAAAGCTGCTTGTAGATTAGTTTTTCGAATATTTTTGACAAGTTAGGCAGGATTGATATAGGTCTGTAGTTGTTAACATCTGTGAGATCACCACATTTGTGGACAGGGGTTACTCTTGCTTTTTTTAGAATGTCAGGAAAGATTTGGAGTTCAAGTGACTTGTTGAAGAGCAATGCAATAGCAGGGGCTAGAGATCTGGAGGTTTTTTTGTAAATTAAAGTTGGTATCTCCTCGAGGGCACTAGACTTGGTTTTAAGGGAAAGGATTATTTCATTGACATCAGTGGAACTAGTAGGCTTTAGGTACAGAGACTGTGGATAGTTACCTGTAAGATAGTCCTTAGCATCAGTACAGGAAGATGGAATATCATTTGCAAGGGATGACCCAATGGAACAGAAGAACCTATTGAACTCAATAGCAAAATCAGAGGCTGAAAGCTGACCAACGTTATTGGAAAGGAGTGTTGGTTTGTTATTTAAAATCTTCTTTGATCCCAATATTTGTGAAATTGTGCTCCAAGTTTTTTTAATGTTGCTCTTTATTTGGGTAAATTTATCTTCATAGTATTTAGTTTTGGCTCGTCTAATTATTTTAGATAGCTTGAATGTAATCCGTTCTTCAAACAGTGCATTTTGTTAAGTGAAGACAGTCATTTGCACTGTCAAGAAGCAATCTCTTAAAGTCAATACACCAACCTATCTGGTGTTCCATATCCTGCAAATAGCTAAAAGTATTCTATATGATTTTTGGTACAGTACTGTCAAAGTTCATTATGGAAACAAAGCTAGATTGCTGTACTCACCTAACAGTACTCACACAATTGTGCTTGTGGAGGTTGAGCTTTGTCTCTTTGGTCTCGCCTCTCAACTGTTAATCAACTGGTGTACAGATTCCTGAGCCTACTGGGCTCTATCATATCTACATTTGAAACTGTGTATGGAGTCAGCCTCCACCACATCACTTCCTAGTGCATTCCTAGTGTTTGTTTAAACAAACAAATAAACATTCCATTTATTAACTACTCTGACACTGAAAAAATTCTTTCTAATGTCACTGTGGCTCATCTGGGTACTAAGTTTCCACCTGTGTCCCCTTGTTTGTGTCCCACCCGTGCTGAAGAGTTTGTCTTTGTCCACCCTGTCAATTCCCCTGAGAAATTTGTAGGTGGTTATCATGTCTCCCCTTACTCTTCTGTTTACCAGGGACGTGATGTTCAACTCCTTTAGCCTTTCCTCGTAGCTCATTCCTCTCAGTTCCGGGACGAGCCTGGTGGCATACCACTGAATCTTCTCTAACTTTGTCTTGAGTTTAACTAGGTATGGACTCCAGGCTGGCGCTGTGTATTCCAAGATTGGTCTAACATAAGTGGTATACAGTGTCCTGAACGATTCCTTACACAAGTTTCTAAAGGCAGTTCTTATGTTGGCCAGTCTAGCATATGCCGCTGATGATATCCTTTTGATGTGGTCCTCTGGAGACAGGTTCGGTGTGATATCAACCCCCGAGATCTTTCTCTCTATTTAACTCTTGCAGGGTTTCACCTCCCAGATGGTACCTGTGGGAACCGACCTGTGAGATTTATATTTATTTAATTTATATGAATTTATATTTACGTTAATTTATATACTTCGATAGCAATTTGTATAATAATGAGTGGACTGTATTTCTGCAATAATCTCATAATCTCACAAATCGATCCTCTACACATTAGGGGGGTTTATTAATTGAATATATATGCAGCCAATCAAACTACAGTATTAACTACACATTATTAAACATTGAAGAGGTTCCTTATCTTATAGTACAGCAGGTTAGTCCACCAGGTATAACTAGGGTGTAGACACCAAATTATCCTCTTTGAGGTAGCTTCCATCACCCAGTAACTGGTGCACAAAATCTTCCTCGTCTTGACCTGTCAAAAGTGCGCTAGCTGTGAAGCCAGAATCCTATATATGACAAGCTATATCAGAGAAAACACTATACAGTACATGGAACAATAAAGACCTGGCTTAATTACCTTTAGTATGAGGCGATTTCGCGTTCTAACCGGCTAACCCTACCCAATGACATTAATGGCCACTAATGATAGATAATGGGTTTCGGAAAGAACACTTAACTTGAATTTGTAGACAGCGTGTTGATAATGGTACACTTTTAGTTTCCATAACACTACGTCCAAGTAAACTTAACAGGAGCCGAATTTGCTCCCGTGAACCTCTGGTCTCGTATAAACAATGGCTGCATCTAACACTCCATACTATTGACGCCTGGCCGACATTGTCCAGATATGATAGGAGCCAAATTTGCTCCACACGTCTCGGAGGTGACACAACAATGGCTACCCCCCTTCCTCACCGACGCCTGGCTTACATTGTCCACATGTCAGAAAGTGATAGAAGGGTCACATTTACTCTACTTTAATATTGATAATTAAGTTAATTTATATAAGATGTTTTATGATGGTAAAGTCCAAAGACTAATGTATTTAAGAATAATTCCCACCATAATAGGTGGTGAATTATAATAGTATGTGGTGATGATATCCCGTTTTCTTAGACGGTAATTCCACTACAAGTTACGTTTTCTATGGTTAACTTGTTTATACAACACAGCTCTTATCTGTCTGTATGATATTATTATTAAATGGTGTCGGATTTTCCGACAGTACCTTGTATTCAGCCTCCTGCTCCCTCCACCTAATTTCATTACTTTACACTTTCCTGAGTTGAACTTTAGCAGCCATTTTCGAGACCATTCCTCCAGTTTTTCCAGGTCATCCTGTAGTCTCTGTCTATCTTCATCCTTCTTGATTCTTCTCATAATTTTTGCATCATCAGCAAACATTGAGAGGAATGAGTCTATACTCTCCGTATATGTATATGGACACAGATTCGTATTTGATTGAATTGAGGAATTAAGTAAACTGCCTTTGTCTCAGCATATGGATTTTAGCAATTTCCCTCCTGAAAATCCCTATTTTGATGAATCTCGCAAAGGTCAACTAGGTTTGTTAAAATAGTTATTGGGCAGCAATTCCAATCCAGGTCTATTAGAAATGTTAAAGAACGTATGTGTACCTGTCTCACTACAAAACGTGGATTGTTCGCCTTTGACGATAACTGTTATGTATTGAACCCTACACAATCCTTGGCATATGGGCACCCCGATATCCTTCAAGCAGAAATTCAAGAAGAAGAGAATGAGGAAGATGAACTTGCACCTGCACTTGCTGCTGCACGTCCTGTAAGATGCGGATTCCATCCCATATTCAATATTTGGGGAAAATGCGATGCATTGGTGAACAAGACGTATCCTTGCAATTAGTGTCTGAAGAAATTGGTATTGGAAAATTTACTACCACCCTTAACCTATCCTTGTGTTTGAAAATTGTATCCCCTCTAATCTATCATTGATGTTTGAAAAAAATGCAGCGCCTTACTCATCACTGTTGTTTTGAAAAATGCAACCCCCTAACCAATGTTGAAAATGTTGTTTTTCTAAAATAAAAAAATATGAAATGTATACTTTGATGTTTTTATAAAACCTTAAAAAAATGCTTTATATGTATGTTTATATGTAAAAAAAAAATATTATGAAATGTATACTTCGATATTTCTATAAACCCTCCCCATTTAATGTTTATATATGATGTCCTTATCATACATAGTTCAGTATGAACCCAACAGGAGTCATGAATAGTTCACTTATAACTGAAGAATAACTCGCTATATTAAATGAACCTAGCAGAATAATTATTGCAGGATTTTCCAATGGCGGAAAATCCCATTTGTACACTAAACTCGTACAAAAATACCATCTGAAATTCTCCAGTATTATTATATGTGGGGGAAGTTACAAAGCATTGCTAGACGATCCAGTAATTAACACAAAAATAATAGCTCATCCTGAAATTATTAACCCTTTAGATGAACGTACAGATGGCACACCTATTTTAATTATTATTGATGACTTATTCATCGAATCTGCCAATTCAAAAATCGTGTCTGATATATTCACTGAAAGTAGACATCTCGCTATTTCGTGTATATTAATTACCCAAAATATATTTTTCTCTGGGAAATATGCTAGAAGTATAAGTTTAAACACCTCCCATTTCATATTAGTGAAATCTAGAGATTAAGCTCAAATTGAGGCTTCAGGGCAGCAGTTATTTGGTAACCAAGAATCTAAAATGCTTTTGGATATCTACAAGAAAGCCATTAGTAAACCTTATGGATATTTATTGATGGATTTAGGAGTAAAAACCCCTGAACGCATTACTTTCCCTAGCTATATTGTAGGTGAGCAACCACACAAAATTGTATACCAATGGTGAACGTACTAGATGAAAAACACACAAGAGGTTAGGGGGGGGGGGATATATAGGATGCGCCCCACAACAACCACAATGGGAGGTTAGGGGGGTTGGTACATTGGATGTATAAAACAACTAAATCCACACAACCTGATATCACTTTATAAGATGGAGAACGTACTAGCTAAAATATATTATAACCCCGCATCATCAGGAGGGTTATGGAGGGGGGGTCAATAGGTTCTATAAAACTGCTAAAATCATAAAGCCAGATATAACTTTATCGAATGTCAAAGAATACTTGAAATCGTCTAAAGCTTACACTTTACATGCATTAAAACCCTCGCAAATTTCAGCGACGAAAGGTACTGAGTCCTAAACCTTGCATATATTTAGCCTGTGATTTAGCAGAAATGGGATTATTAGCTAAACACAATGATGATATCAAATATATACTCGTCTGTGTCGATATTTTTTCATGGTATGCGCAAGTCGCACCTCTGAAACGCAAAGATGTACAGACTGTAAATAAAGCTTTGAAAAACATAACGGAATCCTCATATTCCCAAGGAATATGTAAAATTAATACAGATCGAGGGGGTGAATTTTATAATTCTCATATGAACCGAATGCTAGCAACTAAAAATATTAAACTGTATAGTGTATTTTCTCAAGAAACAAAAGCCGCCATCGCCGAACGCTTTTTATGTACCATGAAAACCAAGATTTATAAATATATGACTGCGCACAATACCTCGAGATATCTGCCCATATTGCCTGATATCATAAAGGCGTATAATACATCACCCCACCGAGGGTTAGGTGGTTGGACTCCAGTTGCCGTTCATGCTTTATCTCGTCCACAAGATATAAAGAAACAGTTTAATCTCATGTATAAAAGTAAGGATAAACCTAGAGCAGATCTTAGTTCTCTACTAGCGGTGGGAGAGACAGTTCACATTAATCTCTCCAACAGAATTTCGACATTCAAGAAAGGTTTTGCTAGAGAAAACAAGGAAGGAATTTTCAGAACTATTCATTTAGATAAAAGGCAGCCTATCCCATTATATTTTTTACAAGATTTGAATAACAAGCCTATTGACGGTGAGGTTTTATAAAGAAGAATTGACCCTAACCCATTTACCAGCTGCATTTAATATTGAGAAGGTGCAACATAAACGTACATTACCCAATAATAAATTACAGTATAGAGTAAGGTACGAAGGCTACAACTCTTCATTTGATCAGTTGATTGATGCCGATGATTTGTTGAAAATATGAAGAAGCCATTAGTATACAAGTACAGAGAGTTGGTGACCTTGCAGAGCAAGCTTAATTCCACAGCCAGGAAAAAATTGATTGCTCAGTTTAAAAAACCACACATCCATTGCTTGTCTGAGATTTTCAAAAAAATTCTGAAAAAATAGGCTTCCGGTTAAAAAAGTTATAGTCAAATTGAAGAAATACAGAGATACATTGCATTCACTGCCTTGCAAGAAACCCTCAATTTCGATCAAAAAATGTATTTTATTGACTCGCAACCCAGCAAACACAAAACGTGTTGAAAACTTTCATCTAAGTATTTCAATTGGTGTAGGAATAGCTTGCATTGAGAATGGTGCAGGAGAGCATTTGAGAAACTTTTAATCCAAAAATCCAAACATATAGGTTTTAAAATATATGGTTTTTCTAAAACTATTTTCTTCCTAATGAATTAACCCTTAAACTGCGCAACGCACCTGCAGGCTCACGTCTGGTTTGCGCAACGCGCCTCAGGGGTTGTAACGATTCTATTGTTACGTAAAGAATGGTGATAATAAACACAGACACTAAGATACTATATATATATTTGGTCGAATATACAGAAGTACACAGGTGATACTTTGGTGTGAGTTGAGCGCAGTGAGCGTCGGTACAGTATCTCGCAAGTGTCTGCTCTAGACCACACTTGAAAGTAGACTAGTTAATGTTTGCTATTCTGCTGCTTATATGCTCGGGCAACACCTCACCGTGTTGCCCGGGCAGCGCCTCACCTCATTCATCTCCAAAGGTTGACAGGAATATTAACAATGCATTTGGAGCGAGTATATTATTGGGATAATCTACTCGCTACAGAACTCCCCCTCCCAGGGGATGAAAGGAAAAATACTTGATCAAGGAACTTAGCTGGTCGGTGAATTGTACGCCCTGCTCATGTTACATAACCATCCGTTGTCGTAAGTGGCGGTGCTGCTGGTAACTGTGGTCGAAAAGTGAACTGCGTAGTCGGCGGATGTGTCTCTGGAGGGATGTCTGGGGCAGTGTCACAGTGTGCTGGTTTAAGGCGATCAATGGAGATGTTTACCCGCTGTCCTCGGCGTTCAATGGTGAAGAACTTCGGTGTTCAAGAAACAACTTTAAATGGTCCTTCGTAAGGTGACTGTAGAGGGCGTCGAACAGCGTCGACTCTTACAAACACGTGTTCAGTTGTGTGGAGCTCATGAGGCACATATGTAGCACGAGTTGTCGGTTGGCGTGGTGGTGTAGGCCGAATGTTTGTCATGGCCGCCCGTAATTTCTGGACAAAAGTGGGGTCTGGGGGTGTGATAAGTGGCGTTGGGGTTAAGAATTCGCCCGGAAGCCGCAGGCTAGATCCGTATACTAAGTCTGCTGCCGAGAATCCACTGCCCTCCTTTGTGGCCGAACGGATGCCAAGCAAGACTAATGGAAGGTTGTCGATCCAATCATCAGGGCGTGCTTGAGCTGTTAGGGCAGCTTTTAGTTGTCTATGAAAGCGTTCTACCATTCCGTTCGACTCAGGGTGGTATGCTGTGGTTCGGTTATGTGTGGTGCCGAGGAATTCCATAAGTTCCTTCCATAGATATGATTCGAACTGTCGTCCTTGGTCAGTGATGATGACAGAGGGGCTGCCAAAACGACCCATCCAGAGAGGAAAGCCTGGACCACTGACTCAGCTGAGATGTTGATTAATGGGATTGCTTCCGGCCATCTGGAGAATCGATCGATGCAGGTGAGTAGATAAGAATATCCTCTTGCCGACGGTAATGGTCCAACGATGTCTACATGCACCACCTCGAAACGGTCAGAAGGTAACGGAAACTGTTGAAGAGGGCTCTTTGTGTGACGATGTGTTTTCGCTCGCTGGCACTGGAGACATGAGCGAGTCCATCGTCGAACATCGGCATTGATTCCTGGCCATACAACACGCTCCGTTAGTAGTTTCTGGGAAGCACGTACTCCTGGGTGTGCTAGGGAGTGAAATACTGAGAACGTTTTCCAGCGAAACTGGGCAGGAATGTAGGGCCTAAATGCTCCCGTCCGTGAGGTGTCACAGATTATACTTCCGCCACCTTCCATGGGAATCTCGATGAACCGGAGAGCTGTGTCAGATGTTCGTAATCGCTGCAGATCAGGGTCTTCCCGTTGGGCCTTACTGATTACACAATAGTCCACCTGAGCTGGGTTTGTCACGACGTGGTTTATGGTGGGTCGAGACAGTACATCGGCTATGACATTATTAGTTCCTTTGACATGACAGATATCCGAGGTAAATTGGGAAATAAATCCCAGGTGGTTGGCTACTCGAGGAGAGTGAGCATCACCCTTGGCCGCCAGCGCATAAGTGAGAGGCTTGTGGTCTGTGAGGATGTGGAAGTTCCGCCCCTCGAGGAAGTGCCGGAAATGTTGTATGGCTGAGTAGATGGCGATCAGTTCCCTATCAAAAGTGCTGTACTTCTCTTCAGTGGGTGACAGGCACGCTGAAAAGAATGCAATTGGGCGCCATTCTCCTTCAACGAGCTGTTGTAGTACAGCACCAATTGCTGTGTTTGAAGCGTCGGTAGATAGATTGGTGGGAGCGTCAGACACTGGGTGTGCGAGCAAGGTGAATTCCGCCAGCTTGTGTTATATGTCGGTGAATGCTGTCTCTGCCTGGGGAGTCCACTCCAACGGAAGACGGGACGTGAGTTTCCAACCACGTAAGAGGTCGTATAAGTGTCGCAAGATGTCCGAACAGTGTGGGATGAATCGATGATAAAAATTCACTACACCAAGAAATTCTTGCAACTTCTTTGGAGTAGATGGGCGCGGGAATTCCTTGATTGCCTCGATTTTCTTCTCTAGTGGTTGGACCCCTGCTGCTGACACACGGTGTCCCAAGAAATCCAGCTCTGGAACATGGAAAATATACTTCTCGGAGTTGAGCTGCAAGCCGAAGTTGCGCAGATGGGTGAGAAGGAGTCAGAGGTGTAGTAGATGTTCTGTTGGTGATGTACTGGCCACCAGCAAGATCGTCAATGTAGGCGTAGCAAAAAGGAAGGTCCTTAACTACTTGGTCGATGAAGCGTTGGAATGTCTGGGCTGCATTCCGTAGACCAAAAGGCATCCGGACGAATTCAAACAGTCCAAAAGGTGTTGTGATCGCTGTTTTCGGAATGTCTGCCGGTTCCACAGGGATCTGGTGAAATGCCCGCACAAGGTCAATTTTCGAAAAAACGGTTGCGTTGCTCAATCCCTGTGAGAAATCCTGGATGTGTGGTATTGGGTAGCGATCCGGCAGAGTACGAACGTTGAGAGCCCTGTAGTCTCCGCAAGGGCGCCATTCCCCTGGGGCTGTTTTCGGGACCATATGGAGAGGTGAAGCCCATGGACTGTTCGAAGGGCGGATTATTCCCCCCTCCTGTAGCTTATTGAATTCAGCACGTGCTACCGCCAGTCGTTACGGTGCCAGGCGGCGTGGTCTGGCAAAGGTAGGTGCTCCCGTTGTAGTAATGTGATGCGTAATCGTATGTTGCACCTCTGGTCGAGGGCTGGCGGGTTGGGTCACATCTTTGAATTCATCCAGGAGTGCTTGAAGTTCCGTAGATGCGACTGGGGTGACGATGTTAACTTGTGTAGAGGTACTAGGAGAGGCTCGAAGTACTGCACCTGCGGGATCCACAATAAGTCGATGGTGTTGCAGGAAATCCCATCCAAGAATGGGTTGTTTCACATCCGCTATGAGGAAAGTCCACGTAAAGCGACCCAGAGAGGCGATCTCGAGAACCAGGGCGCAGGTCCCATATGTACGGATGGACGTACCATTGGCGGCTCGGAAGTCCAAACCAGGAGTACGGGTTGGTTTGACCAGTGGGGGAGGCAACACACTAGCTGCTGCACCTGTGTCAACGAGGAAACGGCGTTTGGTTATGGTGTCAGATATGTAGAGCAGTGTAGTGTTTGAAATGGCAGGGTCACTGGCCGTTAACAGTCCCCGCCGAAGTAGTTTCCCGACCAGGAACAAGGAGCCCTACAGTTGCGGGCTTGGTGTCCGAACTTCTGGTGGTAAGAACAAAGCTCTCCCCGATGTTCTCGCTGTCGCCTAGAGACTGATACAGGATTCGCATGGTACGTCCTCCCTGGGTGGAAGAAACGCCGGTTCTGGAGGACGTCGAGTTGTTGGGTGTCTGTAGTCTGCTGTGTTACACTGGGATGGGACAGCGTAGCGTTATCAGACGTCGTATGAAGCCGGTCTGCCAGTGTAGCCAGCTGGGCTAATGGGGTGTCATCAGCCATACTGAATAGGGCCGGTTGAATGTGTTTTGGACAGAGTTGTATCCACAGTGATCTCACAATCTCGCTGGGGGCTGGGCCGGTTGCAGTATGCATCACATACTGAATATGCCGCAGAAGCTGAGCTGGTGTTTTGTCTGCTAATCTTTTGTCAGTGAGAAGTAGGTCCCTTTGTTGAATGCGGCGTTTCATTGCTGCCTGTAGAAGAGCGGCCTACAATGCAGTGTACGTCCTGGTGTCCGGTGATGGTGCGGTGATGACAGCGGAGGCAGTGTGCATAGCCTCCGAGGTAAGTGTTGGCAGGGTACATGCATATCGGGCTTCCTCAGTCGAAATTTCGTGAAGGTCGAAAATAGCCTCCATCTGCATGAACCAAAATTCTGGCTCATCTGCGTTGTATGCTGGAAACCTGGTAGATAAATCCATGACGAAGATCTAGTTTGTGACTAGGTGTTCTTTTCACTCACTGGGTCACCAATGTAACGATTCTATTGTTACGTAAAGTATGGTGATAATAAACACAGACACTAAGATACTATATATATATTTGGTCGAATATACAGAAGTACACAGGTGATACTTTGGTGTGAGTTGAGCGCACTGAGCGTCGGTACAGTATCTCGCAAGTGTCTGCTCTAGACCACATTTGAAAGTAGACTAGTTAATGTTTGCTATTCTGCTGCTTATATGCTCGGGCAACACCTTACCGTGTTGCCTGGGCAACGCCTCACCTCATTCATCTCCAAAGGTTGACAGGAATATTAACAATGCATTTGGAGCGAGTATATTATTGGGATAATCTACTCGCTACAGGGTATTTGTATTTTTCACGTTCCATTCAAAACTCCCGCGGCTACATGGGGTTCACATGAGATTCTTCAGGGCTCTTGTAAACAGACGCCATCTTTAAAAAAAATCGTGGTCCACATTCCGGGTGTGGGAGCCTCAGTAGTGTGTGAGCAACCAAGGCTGGCGCTCGCAGCATGAGCGCACAGCACTGCTGTTCAGCATGTGACCACAGCATCGCCTAATAATGTCAATATATATATATATGACTTGTATTATTTAGCTATGATAGTGTTATATTAGAGCCTAAGTGTGATAATGACTGGGTACAATGTTCAAATATCAGTGATTCAAAGCTGTTCACGATGTTCACAGCGCTAGCCACAGCATTATTTCGTTCATCTAGGAATCTTCAAATGATTTCTTAGGTTCCTTTTCAAAATAAACGTGTGGTCAATTATTCATTTACAGGAATTAGTGACCAGGATTGTGATAATAGCAGGATTGTGGTTATAATTAGCGTTGTGCGTAGTATTGTGGAAGGAGGAATTTTGATGAGGGAGGGAGGGCGAGAATTGAGGTAGCCTCATTGTGTGTGTGTGTGTTGCTGCCACTCTTGTTTTGCTCACCATACTAGCTTATTGGTTCGCTATGGGCAACACATATGTACATGGGTATATATAGTGTGTGTGTATATAGTGTAAGAACAGCTACAGGAGAATGTTGAGAGGAGCTATTTTGGTGAGGGAGGTGACGTAATCTTAGCATCGTCTGCTGTGTGATTTTTCATGCAGTGTATGGCGGCCACTGTACTGTTTAGACACAATACCGGCATACTTGCATAGTTCTGGTAAATAAATGCTCAGAAACTTAGGGCGGTATCGAAGCAAATTTTGGTTGTGGGAGATTCCCAGGTGAGGTATTTAGACAGAACGTTTTGTGCCAGAGATAGGGGAAAGAGATTAAGGGTTTGCTATCCGGGAGCTGGAATTGGTGATATTGTTGAAAACATGAATGATATTATGACGGGAAATGGGAACAAACCCATTATTTGTATTAGTGCAGGGGGTAATGATGTTGGGCGAATTAGGAGTGAGGAACTAATACAGAGATTTAGGACAGCCATTGAATTAGTTAGGAGCAAGGGAGGGATCCCGATCATATGTGGCATTCTTCCAAGAAGGGGAGTGGGAAATGAATGGATGTCGAGGGCACTTGGTGTCAATTGCCGGCTGGAAAGATATTGCAAATCAGATGCAATATCTTTTATAGACAACTGGGAACGCTTCTATGGAGGAAATGAAATGTATGCTCGTGATGGGGTGCATCTATCGAGGGCTGGGGTTGTTGCTGTTGCGAACTCGTTGGAACCAGTGGTTAGAGGTGTTTGTTTGGGTTTAAACTGTTAATAGATAGTGGTATGGGAATTGATTTGGAGGAAGGAGGTAATAAAAGTATGTGTTCGTGGGAGAAAAGAATTGGCAAAATGATCAGGGAAAGAAAAGGGCCTCAAAATAACAATTCACTTAGGATATATTACACTAACAGTAGAAGTCTAAGAAATAAAATAAATGAATTAAATGCTCTTGTCTGCACAGAAAAAATAGATATTATTGCACTTACCAAAACGTGGATGAATGTAGAAAACAGAGAACTATTAGCTGAATATCAGATAAACGGATTTCAACTATTTCACACAGATAGAAATATTAGACGAGGAGGGGGAGTAGCCATATATGTTAGGGACAATTTGAAATGTAGTCTCAAAGAGGGAATCAAAACTGAGCCACACACAGAAACTATTTGGAAAGAATTAAACGAAAAAGCAAATAATATTATAATAGGAGTTATATATAGGCCACCAAATTTAGACAGAATGGAAGCAAAGCATCTATGGGATGAAATATCTAGATCTAACAGTATATATGTCATGGGTGACTTTAATTTTAGTGGAATAAACTGGGTGAACAAAACAGGGAATAGTGAAGCAGAAGATTTTCTAGAATTAATTGACGATTGTTTTCTTACACATATTAAGGAACCAACGCGGGAAAATAATATTTTAGATTTAGTGTTAACTAACAGGGAAACACAAATTAATGCCATCGAAATAGGGAGTGAGCTAGGGAACAGTGATCACAAAGTAATCAGATTTAGCATAGAATGGAATAGACCTGTAGGAGAAAATTCTGTTAAAGTGCCAGATTTTCGAAAAGCTGATTTTAATAGCCTAAGAAATTTTTTGGATCAAATAGATTGGAAAGTCTTGGGTATGGGGTGTGGGCCGGATTAGAGCGAGACATGAACCCAGCGACAGGTAACGTAAAAGGGGATTTCGATGTGGATTTAATATATAACTTATTTAAGAATATTCTAAACAAAGCACAAGAACGTAGTATACCATACATATTGAATAGATCGAATACTAATGACCAAAAGTGGATAACAAATAATTTAAAGAACCTTATTGGTAAAAAGAGAGCTTGGTACAAAAGGATTAAGAATGGGGAAGTCAGGTTAGAACAGGAATTCGTACAACTGGTTAGAAATGTTAAAAAAGAGATTAGGAAAGCAAAAAGAAACTATGAAGTTCGCATAGCAGAGCACTAAGGAAACAAACATAGGAATGTGCCTAAATGCCAACAGTGACTGCCCAGACAGGTACAAGAGGAGTGTTGTTAACGCTTATGTCGACCGTGCTCTCAGCCACAGCTCAGGATGGAAGCAAGTCGACGAAGAACTCTGTAGGGGAAGGCAGGTCCTAGTCAACAACGGCTTCTCCAATGGTTTCGTTGAAGATATCATAAGAAGGAAAGTGAAACGGCATGCAACCTCTGAAGAGACAACTAACACAACACCTATACCCCCTATTAGACTATTTTACAGGAACTTCTTTTTACATCAACTTCTTTTACAGGAATAGATCGAATACTAATGACCAAAAGTGGATAACAAATAATTTAAAGAACCTTATAGGTAAAAAGAGAGCTTGGTACAAAAGGATTAAGAATAGGGAAGTCAGGTTAGAACAGGAATTCGTACAACTGGTTAGAAATGTTAAAAAAGAGATTAGGAAAGCAAAAAGAAACTATGAAGTTCGCATAGCAGAGCACTAAGGAAACAAACATAGGAATGTGCCTAAATGCCAACAGTGACTGCCCAGACAGGTACAAGAGGAGTGTTGTTAACGCTTATGTCGACCGTGCTCTCAGCCACAGCTCAGGATGGAAGCAAGTCGACGAAGAACTCTGTAGGGGAAGGCAGGTCCTAGTCAACAACGGCTTCTCCAATGGTTTCGTTGAAGATATCATAAGAAGGAAAGTGAAACGCCATGCAACCTCTGAAGAGACAACTAACACAACACCTATACCCCCTATTAGACTATTTTACAGGAACTTCTTTTCCACAGCTCATAAAACAGAAGAAAGGGTCCTGAAAGATATTGTTAATAGAAACGTTATCCCTACAGACAAAAAGCAGAAGATACAACTGACGATTTACTATTAAGCCATAAAACGGCCAGCCTACTCATGAGAAACTCTCCAGACAGAAAGCAGAACGCTTTAAAAGAGACCAACGTCGTCTATGCCTTCAAATGCCCTCTTGGGGACTGTAAGCCTCAAAAAACTCAGTATATAGGCAAGACAACAACATCTCTTTCCAGGCGATTAATGATGCATAAGCAACAGGGCTCCATTAAGGAACATATAATCTCTTCCCACAACCAAACCATCATCAGAGAAATCTTAGCAAACAACACAGAAATCATCGATAGATACAGCGATAGCAGGCGGCTTGACATCTGCGAGGCACTACACATCAAGAAGTCAACACCAGCAATCAACAGCCAATTAATGCACAACTATATTCTACCCACTTCAAGACTCTGCTCCAATATAGAAGCATCAAGAAATATGGGCCAATAGGCCCTCTGCAATTACTTCCATTCTTACCTTCAATACCCATTATTTCTTGTTCTATCCTGTGTTGAAAGTTTTGTTCACCTCATCCAAAACTGTTGTAACATATCACCTCACCCAAAATGCGGATATAAAATGAAAAATGAAAGCTGTTTAAATCATAGCATAAGTAAGAACTCTGTTTAGTGTATGCAGGTAATAGTTGTGTGTGTGTAAACTAAATGTCTTTGAAAATGTAATAAGTTATTACGAAACGCGTTCAAGTGTCGCGTTAGACTAAAAATAAAAATGAATTATGGAGAATTTATTTTTCAATTACCATCAACAGTGAAAAGAAACATAAGAAAGATCGAGAAAGTTCGTGTTAGAATTATTAATCTTACTTTTTCGGTCATATTTAATAATATATGTCTACAGGAAAGACTGCTACCAATATATATATATATATATATATATATATATATATATATATATATATATATATATATATATATATATATATATATATATATATATATATATATATATATATATATATATATATATATATATATATATATATATATATATAAATATATATATGTATATATATGTATATATATATATATATATATATATATATACATATATATACATATATATATATATATATATATATATATATATATACATATATATATATATATATATATATATATATATATATATATATATATATATATATATATATATATATATATACATATATATATATATATATATATATATATATATATATATATATATATATATATATATATATATATATATATATATATATATATATATATACATATATATATATATATATATATATATATATATATATATATATATATATATATATATATGTGGTCTGACATTGTCACATTCTTAATCACGTGTTTATTTTCGTGATATACACACACACACACATATATATATATATATATATATATATATATATATATATATATATATATATATATATATATATATATATATATATATATGTGTGTGTGTGTGTGTGTATATCACGAAAATAAACACGTGATTAAGAATGTGACAATGTCAGACCACGGAGGAAAAATGAAACAGGAATTTCCTTAAGTACTTTCGTATATTAAATACATCTTCAGAAGGTCATTTTACAGATCGAGTGATGGGTATAAATAGGCAGGAGAGAGTGGTGAAGTAAGGTGAGGTACAATACTTGGACAACGCAGACGGCCCATTGGCCCATCAGATGCACCCAATTGGCCCATCCGATGTAGCCCAATGGCCCATCTGATACAGCAGACATACAAGCATAATACATAGGTAATTTATAAGATAAAGAGGTAAATATATACAATAAATTAGTGAGACAAATGTTTTTCAATGATCCTACTTAAATCGCCCTTTAGCTGATCTATTAGAAATGGATCTAAGTTATTTAGACCACTGCTAATATTCAAATTACTTTCTTTGGTGATCTGTATCAAAGCAGATTCAATTATGTTTCTGTTATAGGTGCTTTTACAATTTGTTATAGAAGAAGCACTCTCCCAATCAATTTGGTGAGCTTTTTCTGACAAATGCACAAACAAAGCATTAGACAATTGGCCATGTCTTACAGAGTATTTATGTTGCGATATTCTACATTTTAAATCTTTAGATGTTTGCCCGACATAGAACTTATTATAACCTAACCTATAAAGATAGGTTAGGTTAGGTTAGGTAGGGTTGGTTAGGTTCCGTCATATATCTATGTTAATTTTAACTCCAATAATAAAAAATTGACCTCACACATAATAAAATTGGTAGCTTTATCATTTCATAAGAAAAAAATAGAGAAAATATATTAATTCATGAAAACTTGGCTTATTAGGCAAATCAGGCCTTGCATATTAGGCTGAGAAGTGCGTTCTGGCTACTAGGTACGACATACATATATATATATATATATATATATATATATATATATATATATATATATATATATGTCGTACCTAGTAGCCAGAACTCACTTCTCAGCCTACTATTCAAGGCCCGATTTGCCTAATAAGCCAAGTTTTCCTGAATTAATATATTTACTATAATTTTTTTCTTATGAAATGATAAAGCAACCCTTTTCTCTATGTATGAGGTCAATTTTTTTTTATTGGAGTTAAAATTAACGTAGATATATGACCGAACCTAACCAACCCTACCTAACCTAACCTAACCTATATTTATAGGTAAGGTTAGGTTAGGTAGCCAAAAAAAGCTAGGTTAGGTTAGGTTAGGTAGGTTAGGTAGACGAAAAAACATTAATTCATGAAAACTTGGCTTATTAGGCAAATCGGGCCTTGAATAGTAGGCTGAGAAGTGCGTTCTGGCTATTAGGTACGACATATATATATATATATATATATATATATATATATATATATATATATATATATATATATATATATAAATATATATATATATATATATATATATATATATATATATATTTATATATATATATATATATATATATATATATATAAATATATATATATATATATATATATATATATATATATATATATTATTAAATATGACCGAAAAAGTAAGATTAATAATTCTAACACGAATTTTCTCGATGTTTCTTATATTTCTTTTCACTGTTGGTGGTAACTGAAAGATCAATTCTCCAAAATTCATTTTTATTTCTAGTCTGACGCTACACTTGAACGCGTTTTGTAAAACTCATTACATTTTCAAAAACTTTAGTTTACACACACACAACTATAACTGAACAGAGCTTAAACAATTTCGATTTTAACCTGCATTTGGGTGAGGTGATATGTTACAACAGTTTTGGATGAGGTGAAAACAAACTTTCAACACAAAACAGAACAAGAAACAATGGGTATAATATTTCGTAAGTTAAAGGGAAGAATGGAAGTAACTGTAAAGGGCCTATTGGCCCATATTTCTTGATGCTTCTATATTGGTGCGGAGTCTTGAAGTGGGTAGAATATAGTTGTGCATTAATTGGCTGTTGATTGCTGGTGTCGACTTCTTAATGTGTAATGCCTTGCAGATATCTAACCGCCTGCTATCGTTGTATCTATCGATGATTTCCGTGTTTTTTGTTAAGACTTCTCTGGTGATGGTCTGGTTGTGGGAAGAGATTATATGTTCCTTAATGGAGCCCTGTTGCTTATGCATCGTTAATCGCCTGGAAAGAGATGTTGTTGTCTTGCCTATATACTGAGATTTTTTTAGGCTTACAGTCCCCAAAAGGCATTTGAAGGGATAGACGACATTGGTCTCTTTTAAAGCGTTCTGTTTTGTGTCTGGAGCGTTTCTCATGAGTAGGTTTGCCGTTTTCTTGGTTTTATAGTAGATCGTCAATTGTATCTTCTGATTTTTGTCTATAGGGATAACGTTTCTATTAACAATATCTTTCAGGACCCTTTCCTCCGTTTTATGAGCTGTGGAAAAGAAGTTCCTGTAAAATAGTTTAATAGGGTGTACAGGTGTTGTGTTAGTTGTCTCTTCAGAGGTTGCATGGCGTTTCACTTTCCTTCTTATGATGTCTTCAACGAAACCATTGGAGAAGCCGTTGTTGACTAGGACCTGCCTTACCCTACAGAGTTCTTCATCGACTTGCTTCCATCCTAAGCTGTGGCTGAGAGCACGGTCGACATAAGCGTTAACGACATTCCTCTTGTACCTGTCTGGGCAGTCACTGTTGGCATTGAGGCACATTCCTATGTTTGTTTCCTTGGTGTTCCTCTGCTCCGTGTTCCTGTGATGGCCGTTTACGGTGTTGAGTTGGTGACTGCCCACCGGGTAGTTATCAAGTTTGTAATGGAAGAGGAGTACAGTGATTTCCTCCGTCGTTACGAAGGGCGTTCGTTGCCATTGCCAGGTGGTGCCGGCTCTGTGTCCATCTCGGACCGTAGTGGTGTCTGACCTATGTCAGTGTTCTTGGGGCGCCCCTAGAGTTTCCCAAGGACCTCCTCCAACGTTACTTTCAGAGGTATGGAGTGGTCGTCAGTGTGCGGGTTAACACGCTCTCCTCAGGGCGGTATGCGGGTAGGCGTACAAACATTCGCACCTTGGGGATGCGCCTGCGGTCGGATACTCCATCTTCGGTCCGGCTTATGGGGTACTACGTCCGAGTGTACTATGCTTGGCAACCCCGTACCTGTTTCCGGTGTGGCTTGATAGGGCATCAGGCTGCTGGGTGTAATGCGGCTCCGGTTGCTCCCATCAACTTGTTCCGAGAAGAGGATTTCCCGCCGCTCACTCTGGAGGAGGACTCTGGGGGTGAGGAGGTGAACGTCCCGCTTGCTGATGAGGCTCCCCCTGCATCGCCCAACGTTCCCCCGGTTGTCGCAGACCCTCCTCCGGATGTTGTGGTGCCGTCAGCTGATACTCCTGCTCCTGTCATTGGCCCTGATGTTCCAGTGGGCCTTCCTGGTGCTCCCTGTGAGGCGTCGCCGTCTGCTCGCTCGTCTTCGGCTGCTGAGTCTGGCCCTGCATCTTCGCCTTGGGTTCCTACTGTGCTGGGTGCTGGGGTGGCTGCAGAGCCACCTGCTGTGTGTGGTCCAGTTCCCCCTGTGGTGGAGGCTGCTGCCGTTCTGCGTCGGGCGTCGGTTCGTCCAGCTGGTGGTGCCCCTGTTTCTGGGTCCGTTTCCGGCTCTGACGATATCCGGCCGGAGCCCAAACGTTCCAGGCGTTCGTCTACGGCTTGGGCTGATGTTGGGGACTTCAGTGACTGTGGGTCTTCAAGTGTTGATGGCGTGGATCCGGCTGAGTCGTTGTCTCCACGGGTGGTGGTGGCGGAGGTTCATGTGCCTGCTGGTGCTGATGCCCGTGTCTTGGGTGTGTCTCCTGTTTATTCCCCGCCCGGGGGCTCTTCGCTGTGGGGTGTGGGGGCTTCCGCCGCCAGGGATGGTGAGGATGCTGGTGTTGGGCATAGCCTGGTGGTGACTTTACGTAAGGATTCGCGCCGCCATGATTCCCTGCAGTCGTCTGGTGGTGTGCCCGTGGCCGCTGATGGCCCTGTGGTGGTGCCCTCTGTCGAGCCCCCTCTGCGGTGTTGTGCATTGAGGAACTGGAGGCCCGGGTTGCCGAGTTCCTGCTGCTTGAACGGGCGGAGAATTTTTCTGATGGGCAGGTTCCGAGTGTATGGGATAGGGTGGCGGTTACTCGCGTCCGGAGGGACACCGTGTGGGTTTCATGTCTGCGGGTGTTTGTTGCCGGGGTTCCTGTTAGCATGGCGCCCCCGGTGTTGGGTCAAGCCTCCTGGACGACGTGGCTGCTTTGGGAGGCGTTCAATGTGCGGTTCCCACAGGACAGGTTCTCGGACAAATGTGTACACTGATTTCATGTTACTGTAGTTGTTGTTTTTGTTGCTATTCATGCCTTGTTGTGTGCTGTGCGAATTGTCTTGTTTTGTTTCTTGTTGTTCTCTATGTTATGTTTTATTCTCAGTCCTTCAGGCTGGTGCATGAATGTTGTTGTGTTTGTACCTGTTTGTCTGCGTGGTTTGCTTGAATATTATTATTGTTTATTTTGGCCTCGCCCTTTGTATGTTCCGGGGCGGATGGTATAGTGTGTTTGTTTTTCATTGTTTGATATTTTTGTTTTGTTTGGTGTGTATTGTGATTGTCTTGTTATGTTTCCTGTTCTGCCTCTTGATGTATATTTTGTTTTATGCAGTGTTTTTTGTTTTGAGTTGTTACTGTGCTTGCTTGTTTGACATTGTATAATGTTTTGTGTCTTGATGTATGCTGTATTTTTCTATGCGTTTATCGTGTTTGTGTTTTGTTGTACTGTGCTGTCGGCCCTTCTGACCGTTGGTCTCTTGTTTTATTTTGTTCTGTTCTGTTTTCTGTGTTGTTTCTGTAAAAAAAAAAAAACTTGTAAACCTCTATCATGTCACCCCTAACTTTTCGCCTTTCCAGTGAATGCAATTTAAGCTTTGTTAATCTTTCTTCATATGAAAGATTTCTAATTTGGGGAATTAGCTTAGTCATCCTACGCTGGACACGTTCAAGTGAAATTATATCCATTCTATAGTAAGGCGATCAAAACTGAACTGCATAATCTAATTGGGGCCTAACCAGAGCAAGATATAGCTGAAGAACCACACCAGGTGTCTTGTTACTAACTCTTCGATTAATAAATCCCAGTGTCCTATTTGCCTTATTACGAACATTCATGCATTGATCCTTTTGTTTTAAATTCTTACTTATCATAACTCCCAGATCCCTTTCGCAATTCGACTTCACAATCTCAACACCATCTAGCTCGTATTTTGTAACTCATTTTGTAAATCATCATTACCTAGCCTCAAAACTTTACATTTATCAGCATTAAACTGCATCTGCTAATCCTTTGACCATTTCAAAACCTTATTTAGATCAACTTGAAGTGATAGTGAGTCTTCTTCCGTGTTAATTTCCCTGCCGATTTTTGTATCATAGGCAAATTTGCAAATGTTGCTACTCAAACCTGAATCTAAATCATTGATATAAATTATAAACAAGTCCCAGGTCCCAGGACAGAGCCCTGAGGCACTCCACTTACAACATTTTCCCACTCTGACTTAACCCCATTTATATTAACTCTCTGTTTCCTTTAGAATAGCCATGCCCTAATGCAACTTAATATAGCACCTCCAATACCATGAGCCTCAATTTTTTTAATCAGTCTTTCATGTGGCACTGTATCAAAAGCTTTGCTAAAGTCAAGGTACACAACATCACAATCCTTACCACTATGAACTGCCTCAACTATGCTGGAATATAAAGATAGCAAATTTGTTAAACATGAACGGCCATTTGTAAAACCATGTTGCGACTCATTTATTAATTTGTGTTGTTCAAGATGAAGACGAATTTTATTTGCAATTATCGATTCAAGTAACTTTCCCACAATAGACGATAGGGTAATTGGTCGATAGTTTGACGCAAGTGATCTATCTCCTTTCTTAATAATTGGTATCACATTAGCAACTTTCCATAACTCTGGCACTCTGCCTAACTCTATTGGTTTATTAAATATGGTAGACAGTGGCTCGGAAAGCTCCTCTTTGCATTCTTTAAGCACCCTGGCAAACACTTCATCCGCCCCTGGGGATTTGTTTGGTTTGAGTTTAACTATTTGTTTAATTACATCCTCCCTGGTAACTGCTAAACTAGTCAACCTGTCCTCGTCCCCACCCACATAGGCTTCTTCGCCTGAAGGCATATTGTTAAGTTCCTCTT
The DNA here is from genome assembly GCF_040958095.1 of Procambarus clarkii. NCBI lineage: Eukaryota > Metazoa > Arthropoda > Malacostraca > Decapoda > Cambaridae > Procambarus > Procambarus clarkii. Next base: position 22,480,834 of record NC_091183.1, read on the forward strand.
TAGTAAATACAGATATGAAATATTTATTAAAAATACTACTCATCTCTTCATCATTATCTGTTATTTGACCCGTCTCAGTTTTTAATGGACCTATCCTTTCCCTAATCTTTGTCCGGTATAACTGGAAAAACCCTTTAGGATTTGTCTTTTCTTGCTCTGCTATGCGAACTTCATAGTTTCTTTTTGCTTTCTGTTACGAACCCGGATCCAGTGTTCGAGCCTGGAGCAGTGACAAACACGCCATCTGTGGGTCAGCTCCCGAAACCCCCGCCAAGCGGACGACGACACCTAGTGAGGACAGCGTGTACTGGCCTCGAGGACCAGTTTCCAGTCTGGTTCAGCGCTCAACACCGCCGCTCCTGACCTCTGGTGAGGTGGTGCTCCGACGACAGCGCCATCTAGGGAGTGGATATGTCGGGCGTTTGTATCTGAGCCTGTGAGTGTGGTGTATTAGTATCCCGGTTATTAATGACGTGTCTGCCTACAGAGCCGACCTGGGACCACTGTGTTGAAGGTGGAGTCAGTCTACCCGAGGCAGCCAGTCTCCATACTGTGAAGTTTGCTGCAGCTATTGTGACGTCGTCCCCCCGGAAGAACACTGTGGTGTGTTAAGCCTGCCAGTGGAGTGGCAGTGGAAGGATTTACCCGGGACCGACGGTTGGAGACGATAATCCACTGGGGTATTGAGGACAGGAGGGTGATTGGTGATATCACACGAGACTCCTGTCTAGGGCGTACCCCTTTTATCGCTCGTGGAGTGGCCGTACCAGCCTTGGTGGCTCAGTACCTGCCAGCAAACCTGCTGGACGTGTGGTTGACGGCCTCCACGACGGTGCCCCCAGTGGACCTGTGTTGTGGCTGACCTGTGGCCAGGGTAGACTCGGCGTTCTCAGAGGACACGTCTTGAGGCCACGAAGAAAGCACCAAGGACTCAGCACCTAACTGAGGATTACCAGAGTCTTGAGATTATCCAGAGTCTTCAGCAGAAGACTACCTTGTGAAGAATCCCCTTGTCAAGTGTTAATATCCCTCCCCCTTGTGTACTCTTTTATTTTATATATTTAATCGGTGATGGTGTTAATTATAATATTAAGTTCTTAACTTTCTTTCCCTACTCCCTTTAAGTTACTTGCGTCACGGATCTCATCCCTTGATAGCCTCTACTGGCTTGGGAACGGATACCTATATCTTCCTCTAACGACATCAGAGCAAGAACCCCGTTGCGTCCCGAGAGGGCCGTAACATAATTGGCATCCCCAGCGGGATCCGTCCCCTTGTTAAGTATGTTTGACAGGGGTGGTGAAGTGGCGTAATCCCTGTATATAATTCCCCCTGTGTGACGATTGTGACGTTATACGTCCTGTGCGGTGCTCAGAGTGACTAAGTGCGATATTGTGCAGTGCGGTGCTCGCTGTGATTAAGCGATTAAGTGCAATATTGACTAGTGCGGTGCTCAGTGATTCGGTGCAATATTGTAGAGCGAAGTGTTCGCTTGGATTCAGTGCAATATTGGGTAGTGCGGTGCCCGAAGTGATTACGTGCAATATTGGCAAGTGCAGTGTTTGGTGCGATAAAGTGCAATATTGGCGTAGAACAGTGCTCGGTGTGTTAAGTGCTAACGTGTAAGCAAGGTGTTAAGTGCAAAGTGTTCCATCTGTGACAATGGCAGAAAAAGCTACCATCGATGATCTGGACGATGTTCAGGCTTTTCTGAACAGAGTGGACTGTCTTGCCAGATTAAAGTATCTGAGCAAACCGGAACTTGTACTAGTGAGCGCCTACCTGGAGATCAAGATCCGTGCCAGTGATTCCCGTGTGGAGATCTTGTCCAAGGTTCACCGGCACCTGAAGGCAGAAGAGAAACAGGAAGGCGAGACTCCTAGTACAAGGGAAGGTGAGGAAATAGCTTCCACAGAAAAGGAAGATAAGGGCAGTGACATTGACAGTGATGCAGGTGAGCTTAATATCAGCTTCCTAACAGTCAAAATGCGTGCCCTAGAGATCAATCGCGAGATAGAGTGGAAGAAGTTAGAATTAGAACGAGAATTAAAAGATAAAGAAGTAGAGATGAAAAATAAAGAAATGGAGATGAAAGAAAAGGAATTGGCGATGAGGCGTTTAGAATTAGAAAGAGAAGAGAAACGAGAGAGAGAAGAGAGAGAAAGAGAAGAAAGAAGAGAAGAACGAGAAAGAGAACGAGAAGAACGAGAAAGAGAACGAGAAAGAGAACGAGAAGAACGAGAAAGAGAACGAGAAAGAGAACGAGAAGAACGAGAAAGAGAACGAGAAAGAGAAGAGAGACGAGAGAGAGAAGAACGAGAAAGAGAAGAAAAAGAAAGACAGAGACAACATGAACTAGAAGTATTACGACTAGGCGCTGGACAGAGACAAACTGGAGTAAGCGGTTTCGATCCGGTAAGGAATATCAAAATGGTCCCCAAATTCAATGAGAGAGAGGTTTCGAAGTTCTTCGCAGCCTTCGAGAAAGTCGCTGCCTCTTTGGAGTGGCCAAGGGAGAATTGGGCCATCATGATACAGTCAGTTTTGACTGGGAAGGCCCAAATCGCCTACTCTACGTTATCCCTTGACGACTCCGGCGATTACGATATGGTGAAGAAAGTGGTGCTCATGGCGTACCAATTGGTACCTGAGGCATATAGGCAAAAGTTCAGAAACCTGAAGAAGACCTCAGAGCACACTTTCACCGAATTCGCCACCATCAAGGAGCGACTTTTCCAAGAATGGTGTGCCTCTCGGAAGGTGGAGACCAAGGAAGACCTCGAGCAGCTGATTCTGCTCGAGGACTTCAAGGATTGTTTGTCTGTAGACCTGAAGACGTACTTAGAGGAACAGCAGGTAGAGACCTTGAGTGCAGCAGCCACCATGGCTGAAGAGTATATCCTGACTCATAGGCCGTCTGCTAAGTACGTCCTAAGGAATTACCAGCGCCGGTTCGACAGACCTCATGATGAAGAAGAAAGACCCGTCCCACAAAGTGCTAAGAAGACGCCCCCAGGTAGCCCTCGAAGGACTAGTCCTAGTAGTCCGAAACACCGGAGTCCAAGGAGGAATATGGTGTGCTGGACTTGTGGGCAGAAAGGGCATATAGCTGCTAGGTGCCGAGGCAGAAGAGGTGGCAGCGCACGTAGGGAGGTGATGATGATGATGAGCTGTGTTACACCACCAGTAGGAAACCAGTCTACGACGACGCAGGAAGGACCAAGTTTGTTGGCCCCTCACACTTCAACCGGGTATGTAACGAGTGATCATACTGGTAGATCAATTGTAGTGCTCAGAGATAGTGGAGCAGTCCAGTCCCTGATCGTGAAGAGCTCGTTACCCGAGGGAGTAAGTGTGGATGGGCGACAAAAGGTTGTCCTAGTTGGGTTTCCTAGGACGCAGTATATCGCCCCCTTAGTGCCAGTACATCTCGACTCGCCTTATTTCAGCGGCACATGCGCGTTGGCAGTAGTCGATACCCTCCCTGTGGCTGGGATTGACGTGATACTAGCCAACGACTTGGTGACCGATTGGAGCACCAATCATCCCAAGGTTGCGGACGAGTCTACCAGAACAGCAAGGTCTGAGGTAACAGGCAATGGTAATGTCCGGGTAAAGACAGACCCGGATTTGAACATGTCTAATTTGTCCTCTCCCCCGCAGATCGACAGTTATCTAGCAGTGTCTCCTGATTCTCTCGACAAGGAACATGAGGTTAAGAAGGCAGAGGTACCTGAGCTAGAAGAGAGGCCTCGTGTGCAGACACCCACGGATACCAACGAGTCTGGAGCGAAGGCTGAGGTGTGCTTGCGGTATGGCAAGTTACAGCGTGTAGTGGGCCAGCCAGAGATTCCCCAGACGTCAGAGGTATGTGAGGTATGTTCTAAAGGTCTAGTGCCCTCTTCGGTCCAAGCCAGGCTAGTGAATGGTGCCGGCTATGGACATGACAAGCTCAGGAAACTTATCCCTCAATTGGCCCCATGTTTCTTAGCGATATTTTGTTTTGTTCTCCTATGTGTTCTCTGTGTTCTCAGTAAGGATCAGTGGACGACCCGAAGGATGATGGCTCCCGTGAACATCGCGAAGAGGTCCCAGGGATTGGAGAGTAGTACTGCAAGTGTTGCAGTTGAAGAAGGGACCTGGAAGGTGATGGTTGATACAGGAGGTACGACAAATGATAATATGAGTGACTGTTTCCGACAGGTTGACACCCCCCGCGTGATAGCTGAGCCTCAATGCAGCGTTATACGGAACGTTGGTCGACCTGACGGTGACAGAGCGAATGCCACCTGCGACGTACGAACAGCCCCGTTGGGACTAGGTGTGGACCTAGTAGAGTATGCTGTAAGTACTGTTTTACCCGCTGTCGCTATCACTATGAATTATCAGACCCCTGTGTTCCAGGTTCCTGTCTCCCTGAAGGACCATCGGACCGGCACCAGAAATGCCGTCTGTGGTCAGCCATCATCGGTGCCACGACATAAGGAAGTGTCGAGTCACCCCAGATCGTGTCGAAACCAATCCGTACTAGAGAGATGTGAGATGATGCCCCTATTTGCCATCACAGAGGAGGTGTGGAAGATTACGTCAGGCAGGTCATCGCCTGCCATTTTCAAGCTCCCTTTGTGCCAGGGTTTCTCAGTAGAAAAGTTCTGTGGACAAGACAGCCTCATCACTCTAGTTCATAGTATAAGTAAGTCCATTTGGAGTTGTGTCGCCCTGCTAATTTGGTTTGTGTTTTTTATAGAACCCCAAACCAAATTCTTTTTGGTGGGGAGGTGTTACGAACCCGGATCCAGTGTTCGAGCCTGGAGCAGTGACAAACACGCCATCTGTGGGTCAGCTCCCGAAACCCCCGCCAAGCGGACGACGACACCTAGTGAGGACAGCGTGTACTGGCCTCGAGGACCAGTTTCCAGTCTGGTTCAGCGCTCAACACCGCCGCTCCTGACCTCTGGTGAGGTGGTGCTCCGACGACAGCGCCATCTAGGGAGTGGATATGTCGGGCGTTTGTATCTGAGCCTGTGAGTGTGGTGTATTAGTATCCCGGTTATTAATGACGTGTCTGCCTACAGAGCCGACCTGGGACCACTGTGTTGAAGGTGGAGTCAGTCTACCCGAGGCAGCCAGTCTCCATACTGTGAAGTTTGCTGCAGCTATTGTGACGTCGTCCCCCCGGAAGAACACTGTGGTGTGTTAAGCCTGCCAGTGGAGTGGCAGTGGAAGGATTTACCCGGGACCGACGGTTGGAGACGATAATCCACTGGGGTATTGAGGACAGGAGGGTGATTGGTGATATCACACGAGACTCCTGTCTAGGGCGTACCCCTTTTATCGCTCGTGGAGTGGCCGTACCAGCCTTGGTGGCTCAGTACCTGCCAGCAAACCTGCTGGACGTGTGGTTGACGGCCTCCACGACGGTGCCCCCAGTGGACCTGTGTTGTGGCTGACCTGTGGCCAGGGTAGACTCGGCGTTCTCAGAGGACACGTCTTGAGGCCACGAAGAAAGCACCAAGGACTCAGCACCTAACTGAGGATTACCAGAGTCTTGAGATTATCCAGAGTCTTCAGCAGAAGACTACCTTGTGAAGAATCCCCTTGTCAAGTTTTAATATCCCTCCCCCTTGTGTACTCTTTTATTTTATATATTTAATCGGTGATGGTGTTAATTATAATATTAAGTTCTTAACTTTCTTTCCCTACTCCCTTTAAGTTACTTGCGTCACGGATCTCATCCCTTGAAAGCCTCTACTGGCTTGGGAACGGATACCTATATCTTCCTCTAACGACATCAGAGCAAGAACCCCGTTGCGTCCCGAGAGGGCCGTAACACTTTCCTAATCTCTTTTTTTAGTATTTCTAACCAGTTGTACGAATTCCTGTTCTAAACTGACTTCCTCATTCTTAATCCTTTTGTACCACGCTCTCTTTTTACCTATAAGGTTCTTCAGATCCTTTGTTATCCACTTTGGATCATTAGTATTCGATCTATTCAATTTATATGGTATACTACGTTCCTGGGCTTCGCTTAAAATATTTTTAAATAGGTTATATTTTGAGTACACATCGAAAAACCCTTTTATGTCACCTATCGCTGGGTTCACGTCTAGCTCCAAGACCGGCCCACACCCCATACCCAAGACTTTCCAATCTATTTGACCCAATAAATTTCTTAGGTTATTGAAATTAGTTTTTCGAAAATCAGGTACTTTAACATAATTTTCTCCTACAGGTAAATTCCATTCTATGCTAAATCTGATTTCTTTATAATCACTGTTCCCTAGCTCACTCCCTATTTCGATGTCCTTAATTTGTGTTTCCCTGTTAGTTAACACTAAATCTAAAATATTATTGTCTCGCGTTAGTTCCTTTATGTGTTGCATAAGAAAGCAATCGTCAATTAATTCTAGAAAATCTTCTGCTTCATTATTCCCTGTTTTGTTCAACCAGTTTATTCCACTAAAATTAAAGTCACCCATGACATAAGTACTGTTAGATTTAGATGCTCTAGATCAGGGGTGGGCAACCTTTTTGAGAGTGCGTGCCAAAATCAGCCAAGTCTCTGACACAAACTTTTTCCACGTGCCAACCATTTTTTTTAGAACATATTTGGTATCTCTTAAGAACTTTTTAAACGAAAAAATAATAAATTACCTCAGTGCAGTAAAACATAGTATAAAAAAAAAAAACAGAAAAAAAATATTTAACCTTCAGCAGTACATTTCAACTGCCTTTAAGCTTTTGTGACTTTAATAGAATACAACAGATAAAAAACTTGTTGACTCCTTTTATATACTGTCAGTGAGACTTCTGCTGCTGCATAACTGATGACAGAGATTTTACATCGGGTTTATATTTAGTAACATTGAGAGATATACATGCAGCGCTAGTTTCATCTGTCATGCTACTCCTGTTATGAGACTTAACAAAGTTCATAATTGAGAACAAAGATTCGCAAGCATATGTAGACGAAAACATGGTTAGCAATGCTGTTGCAAGGTTTTTTAAACAGACATAATTTTCTGGAATAGTATTCCAAGTCCTTAATACTTCGTTTTCCGCATTTCTCTTTGTTACTTTCATCTCTAATCTCTCCCTTTCAATATTTTCCAAGTCAACTCTAAGGTCAACAAATTTCTGCTTCCAAATTGAGCTACTATGAAATTCAATCAACTGCATCTCAAAATCATCCATGTCTATCCATGAAAACATTTGCAAGTTTAGTTCATCCATTTTAATGCTGTTTGGAAACTTGATGAACTTTACTGTGTCTTCCAGTTCTCTGAATTTGGCAAATCTTGTAGAGAACTGCCAAACTGTTGACTCGATAATGTTTACAAACAGCTTTTGAAGACAATTGTGGTCTGTTCTTTCATCTTTTAGATCACTGATGTACCTCTTTAGGTTTGGAAAGTATCTAAATCTCTCATTATCTACGTCCCTCTTAAAAACTTTAAGCTTCATTTCAAAAGCTTTTATGTAACAAAACATAACATCAAGTGTCTTACCAGAGCCCTGTAACTTAATATTCAATTCATTTAAATGTTCACAAAAATCAGCAAAAAACATCAGTTTACAAACACACACGATGTATTCTTACAATGATACTGAGTTTCACAAAGTTATTGATTTATAAGGGGAATAAATTTCACCTGGAGATGAAGTACTGACCTTCTTCTCGGGGAGGAGGCAAGTGAGCAACTGTGAGAAACACTACGAAGCAAGACTGCGAGAGAGAGTTACGAGTCTGAGATCGTCTGAACATGTGTTCATTACGGGGACTTCATGGGGGTGGGGGACTGTTGATTTCACTGGTTATATTACGGCCGTCAATGGAGAGAAGGGGAGAGCATAAGAATTCTTATCTTTCTTTAGCTTTCGAAGGTGAAGATGCTTTAGATTTAGATAGTAAAGTGAGTTTAATTAATATGCGTCAAACTGAAGTCAGGCGGCATTCAAACACATGAGGTTTGGGTGGGGGGGGAGAGATGTTGTAGGGGTTTAAATTCAAAGTTTACGAAATTAATTTGTAAAGGTGGGCAGGCATGGCGTATTTTGCCTTCACAGATATGATTGTCAGTGTACACTATGGTTATGGGTGCAGCCTTTAGGTTAGAAAGGCTTATTACATAAAATATGAGCCAAAGTAAATAGAGGGGAATCATCATACATCGGCATGATCGATGACGTAAAAAAAGAAGGTAACTATGGCAACAAGATCAACTTCTTTTTCTTGAGACCTCTTTAGCTTCGTAGAGCTTAAACCTCTTCACCACCAGGACGTACATATACTGTCATGGTATGTAAGCTTATACCCCAAGGAAAGTAGTTTTTTTTTGTCTGTGCTTAGGGTAACATGTGCTTGCATCTGTGCTTAGGGTAACCTATGCTCTTGCGTGCCAGAGACAAGTCATCGGCGTGCCAAGTTTGGCACGCGTGCCAGAGGTTGCCCACCCCTGCTCTAGATATTTCATCCCATAGATGCTTTGCTTCCATTCTGTCTAAATTTGGTGGCCTATATATAACTCCTATTATAATGTTATTTGCTTTTTTGTTTAATTCTATCCAAATAGTTTCTATGTGTAGCTCAGTTTTGATTCCCTCTTTGAGACTACATTTCAAATTGTCCCTAACATATATGGCTACTCCCCCTCCTCGTCTAATATATCTATCTATGTGAAATAGTTTAAATCCATTTATTTGATATTCAGCTAATAGTACTCTATTTTCTACATTCATCCACGTTTCGGTAAGCGCGATAATATCTATTTATTCTGTGCAGACAAGAGCATTTAATTCGTTTATTTTATTTCTTAGACTTCTACTGTTAGTGTAATATACCCTAAGTGAATTGTTATTTTGAGGCCCTTCAATTTCCCTGATCATTTTGCCAATTCCCCTCTCCCTCAAACACATACTTTTATTACCTCCTTCCTCCAAATCAATTCCGATACCACTATCTACTAACAGTTTAAACCCAAACAAACACCTCTAACCACTGGTTCCAACGAGTTCGCAACAGCAACAACCCCAGCCCTCGATAGATGCACCCCATCACGAGCATACATTTCATTTCTTCCATAGAAGTGTCCCCAGTTGTCTATGAAAGATATTGCATTTGATTTGCAATATCTTTCCAGCCAGCAATTGACACCAAGTGCCTCGACATCCATTCATTTCCCACTCCCTTTCTTGGAAGAATGCCACATATGATCGGGATTCCTCTCTTGCTCGTAACTAATTCTATTGCTGCCAGGAATCTCCTCACTCCTAACTCGCCCAACATTATTACCCCCTGCACTAATACAAATAATGGGTTTGTCCCCATTTCCGATCATAATATTTTTCATGTTTTCAACAATATCACCAATACCAGCTCCCGGATAGCAAACCCTTAACCTGTTCCCCTTATCTCTGGCACAAAACTTTCTGTCTAAATACCTCAGCTGGGAATCTCCCACAATCAAAATTCGCTTCGTTCCTCCCTTTTCCTTTAGGGCACTTTGAGGGACCTGCGCTTCAATGCTCCTCGTTGATTTGCCTTTGCCTCCTCATTGAACTACAGGTTCACCACAGCACTAGTCCTCTAACACATCAAATGCGTTAGAAGTCCTTAGGCTATTAGGTGTCGGTTTTGCCAAGGTCTTCTTAAGACCCCTGTCCTTTACAACTTGCCAAGACGAGGTCTTCGTCGCCTCCTTTGTTTCTTCCTGATGTTGTTTCAGCAAACGTACCTCCTCCCGTAGCGAATCCAGCTCTGCCCTCAGATCTCCAACTAGATTGACCAGTTCCTTCACTAATCCTTACATTATTGCTGTAATAATATTACTGTTACACCCCAACACAGCCATCATGACTATTACACTCAAAACATAGCAATTATGACAATTACACTCCCAACATAGTCATCATGACTATTACCCTCCCAACTTAGTCGTCATGACTATTACACTCCCAACATAGTCATCATGAATATATAAATCAAAAATATAGTCATCATGACTACTACACTTCCAACATAGTCATCATGACTATTACACTCCCAACATCGTCATCATGACTATAACATTCCCAACATAGTCATCATGACAATTTCACTTGCAAAATAGTCATCATGACTATAACACTCCAAACATAGTCATCATGGCTATTACGCTTCCAACATAGTCGTCATGACTACTACACTCCCAACATAGTCATCATGACTATTACACTCCTAACATTGTCGTCATGACTATTACACTCCTAACATAGTCATCATGACTATTACACTCCAAACATAGTCATCATGACTATTACACTCCCAACATAGTCATCATGACTATTACACTCCAAACATAGTCATCATGACTATTACACTCCCAACATAGTCATCATGACTATTACACTCCCAACACAGTCATCATGGCTATTACACTCCCAACATGGTCATCATGACTATTACACTCAAAACATAGCCATCATGACAATTACACTCAAAACATAGTCATCATGACTATTACACTCCCAACATAGTTATCATGACTATTACCCTCCCAACTTAGTCGTCATAACCATTACATTCCCAACATAGTCCTCAGAACTATTACACTTCCAACATATTCATCATGAATACTATACTCAACAACATAGTCATTATGACCACTACACTTCCAACATCGTCAGCGTGACTATTACACTCCCAACATAGCCATCATTACTATAACACTCACAACATCGTCGTCATGACTATTACACTCCCAACATAGTCATCATGACTATTACACTCCCAACATCGTCATCATGACTATAACATTCCCAACATAGTCATCATGACAATTTCACTCGCAAAATAGTCATCATGACTATTACACTCCCAACCATATTCGTCATATATATTACACTTCCAACATCGTCATCATGACTATAACACTCACTACATCATCATGACTATTACACCCCCAACATAGTCATCATGACTGTAACACTCCCAACATAGTCATCATGACTATTACACTCCAAGAATAGTCATCATGACTGCAACACTCCCAACATCGTAATCATGACTATTACAATCCCAACATGGCATCATGGCTATTACACTCCCAACATTGTCATCATGACTATTAAACTCCCAACATCGTCATCATGACTATGACACTCCCAACATAGTAATCATGACCATTACACTCACAACATAGTCATCATGACTGTACCACTCCCAACCTCGTCATCATGACTATAACACTCGCAAAATAGTCATCATGACTAACAATCCCAACATCGTCATCATCACTATTACACTCCCAACATAGTTATCATGAATATTACACTCCCTACATAGTCATCATGACTATTACACTCCCAACATAGTCTTCATGACTATTACACTCCCAACATAGTCATCATGACAATTACACTCCCAACATGGTCATCATGACTATTACACCCCAACACAGCCATCATGACTATTTCACTCAAAACATAGCAATCATGACAATTACTCTCCAAACATCGTCATCATGACTATAACATTCACAACATCGTCATCATGACTATTACACTCCCAACATAGTCATCATGACTATTACCCTCCCAACTTAGTCATCAGAACTATTACACTTCCAAAATAGTCATCATGACTATTACACTCCCAACATATTCGTCATGACTATTACACTTCCAACTAAGTCATCATGACTATAACACTCCAAACGTAGTCATCATGACTATTATGCTTCCAACATAGTCGTCATGACTATTACCCTCCAAACTTAGTGGTCAAGACTATTACACTCCCAATGTAGTCATCAGAACTATTACACTGTTACGGCCCTATTAGGTCGCAACTGGGTTCTTTCTCTGATGTTATTAGAGTTTGGGTATCCGGCCCCAAGTTAGTAGTGGCTTTCAAGGGGTGTGTTCCGTAACTCAAGTAAATTAAAGGGGAAGGGATACAAATACACAAATTTAAACATATATTGCTACTACCACCATAAATAAATATCACAGTCACACGCGGGGTTGTTATTACTACACTTATTATTTACAATAACTCGTCTTCCTCCGAAGACACAGGATGCTCCACGGTGCTCACGATGAGTAGCCCTGGTCCTCTTCTCGTGGCCTCACGATGAATCATTAGATTCTCTAGACGAGTCTACCCCGGCCACAGGCCAGCCAAATCACAGTCCCACTGGGTGCACCATCGTGGAGGCCTTCAACCACAAATCCAGCCTTTAGCTGGCAGGTTCCAATCAGCTACGCTGCGTTGGCCACTCCACGACCAATACTAGGGTTGCGAGCCCTAGGCAGGAGCCTCGTGTGATTCCACAGATCACTCTCCTCACCACAACACCCCAGTGGCTAGTCTTCTCCACCAGTCAGCCCCGGGTACGACAATTCCAGGTTCTGCCACGTCACAGGCAGGCTAACACAACAGTGTTCATCCGGGGGGTGACTCACAGCTTCTGCAGCAAACACGTGGAGATACTATGGCTGCCTTTGGTAGACTGCCCATCGTCCAATTCAGCAGTCCCAGGTCGACTCTGTAATCAGACACGTCATCAGTACTAGGGACACCCTAGGGCACCTCACTTACAGGCTTAGACACAAACTCCCACCTATCCACTTCATAGATGGCGTTGCTGTCTAGGCGTCACCTCACCAGAGGTCAGCAGTGGCTATGTTACGAGCTGATTAAGACGGCAAACCAGCCCCTGTGGCTGGTATATCTCGTCCTCACTAGATGGCGTCGTCCATTTGGAGGGGGTTTCGGGAGCTGACCCACAGATGGCGTGGTCGTCACTGCTCCGGGCTCGGATGCTGGACTCGGGTCCGTAACACCTCCCCACCAAAAAAGAATTTGGTTTGGGGTTCTATAAAGAAAAACACAAACCAAATTAGTACGTGGATACCACTCCACACGGACTCACGTACACTATAAACTGGAGCGGCGAGGCTGTCTTGTCCCCAGAACTGTCCCACTGGGCAACTCTGGTATGAAGGAAACTTGCAGATGGAAGGCAATGACCTGCCTGATGTGATTTTCCACACCTTCAGTGAGATGTCAAGCAGGAGCATAATTTCACGTGTCCCGAGTAAGGATTGGAATAGACTCGATCTGGGGTGACTCGACACTTCCCTGTGTCGTGGCACCGATGATGGCTGGTCACAGACGGCATTTCTGGTACCGGTCCGGTAGTCCTTCAGGGAGACGGGAACCTGGAATACAGGGGTTGGATTATTTAGAGTGACAGTGACCGTTAAATCAGTACTCACAGCATACGCCTCTACTAGGCCCACACCTAGTCCCAACAGGGCTGCTCGTACATCGAAGATGGCATTCGCTCTGCCACCGTCAGGTCGATCAACGTTCCGTATAACGCTGCATCCCGGCTCAGCAATCACACGGGGGGTGTCAACCTGTAGGAAACAGTCACTCATAATATCATATCTCGTACCTCCTGTATCTACCATCACCTTCCAGGTCCCTTCTTCGACTGCAACACTCACTGTGCACATCTCTAATCCCTGGGATCTCTTCATGGTGTTCATGGGAGCCATCATCTGTCGGGTCGTCCACTGGTCCTTACTGAGAACACATACGAGAACAAAACAAAACACCGCTAAGAAACATTTGGTTAACTTGGGGACAAGTTTCATGAGCTTGTCATGTCCATAGCCGGCTATGTCAACTAGCCTGGTTTGGACCGAAGAGGGCACTAGAACTTTAACACCTACCCCACATGCCTCCAACGTCTGGGGAATCTCTGGCCGGTTCAATGAACGCTGTACCTTGCCATACCGCAAGTACTCAGGTGCCTTCACTCCAGACTCTGGGGTATCCGTGGGTGTTTGCACACGAGGCCTCTCTTCTTGCTCAGTCGCTTCTGCCATCATGTTCCTTGTCGGGAGAAGAATCAGGAGACTCTGCTAGAACACTGTCAATCTGTAGGTGAGAGGAAGGATTAAACATATTATTTAATTCCTGGTCTGTCTGTACCTGGATATTACCATTTCCAGCTGTTACCACGGACCTTATGTCTGCTCAGGCTGGCTCGTCCACAACCTTGAGATGTTTGTAGTCCCAACCTGTCACCAAGTCGTTGGCTAGTACCACGTCAATCCCAGCTATAGGTAGGGTATCGACTACTGCCAACGCACATGTGCCGCTGAAGTAAGGCGAGTCTAGATGTACTGGCACTAAGGGGGCAACATACCGCGTCCTAGGAAACCCAACCAGGACAACCTTTTGTCTCCCATCCACACTCACTCCCTCGGGTAACGAGTTTCTCACGATCAGGGACTGGGCTGCTCCACTATCTCTGAGCACTACAACTGATCTACCAGTATGATCACTTGATACATACCCGCTTGAAGTGTGAGGGGAAAACAATCCTGGTTCTTCCTGACTAGTCATAGACTGGCTTCCTACTGGTGGTGTCACACAGCTCATCAACATCACCTCCCTACGTGGGCCGCTACCTCTTCTGCCTCGGCACACAGCAGCTACATGCCCTTTCTGCCCACAAGTCCAACACACCATATTCCTCCTCGGACTCCGGTGTTTCGGACTGTTAGGACTTGTCCTTCGAGGGCTACTTGGGGGCGTCTCCTTAGCGCTTTATGGGACGGGTCTCTCTTCTTTCTGATGAGGTTTGTCAAACCGGCGTAGGTAATTCCTTGGGACATACTTAGCAGAAGGCCTATGCGTTAAGATGTACTCTTCAGCCATGGTGGCTGCCGCACGTAAGGTCTCTACCTGCTGTTCCTCTAAGTACGTCTTTAGATCTCCAGACAGACAGTCTTTGAAGTCCTCTAACAGTATGAGCTGCTCAAGGTCTTCTTTGGTCTCCACCTTCCGAGAGGCACACCATTCTTGAAAAAGCCGCTCCTTGATGGTCGCGAATTCGGTGAAAGTGTGCTCCGAGGTCTTTTTTCAGGTTCCTGAACTTCTGGCTGTACGCCTCAGGTACCAATTGGTATGCCATGAGCACTACCTTCTTCACCTTGTCGTAATCGCCGGAGTCATCAAGGGACAACGTGGAGAAGGCGATTTGGGCCTTCCCAGTCAAGACGGACTGTATCATGATGGCCCAATTCTCCTTTGGCCACTCCAAAGAGGCTGCGACCTTCTCGAAGGCTGCGAAGAACTTCGAAACTTCCTTCTCATTGTCCTTCGGGACCATTTTGATGTTCCTTACCGGATCGAAAATACTTGCGTCCGTTGTTTGCCTCTGACCACCTAATCACAATACTTCTAGCTCATGTTGTCTCTCTCTCTTTCCTCTCTGTCTCGTCGTTCTTGCCTGTCTCGTTCTTCTCTCTCTCGTTTCTCTTTTCTTTCTCGTTCTCTTTCTCGTTCTTCTCTTTCTCTTTCTCGTTCTTCTCTTTCTCTTTCTCGTTCTAATTCTAAACGCCTCATCTCTAACTCTTTTTCTTGTCTCTCTCTTTCCATTTTTAATTTCTTCCATTCTATCTCACGATTTATTTCTAAGGCACGTAATTTGACTGTAAGTAAACTTATATTCAGTTCACTCTCATCACTTTCGACATCACTGCCCTTACCTTCCTTTTTAGTGGAAGCTATCTCCTCACTTTCCTGTATACTATGTTCCTCGCTTTCCTGTTTCTTCTCGGCCTTCAAATGCCGGTGAATTTTTGACAGGATCTCCACACGGGAATCACTGTCACGTATCTTGATCTCCAGATAGGCACTTACTAATACGAGTTCCTGTTTTCCCAGATATTTTAATCTAGCAAGACAGTCCTCCCTGTTCAGAAAGGCCTGAACATCGTCCAGATCGTCGATGGTCGCTTTTTCTGCCATTGTCACTTAGATGGAGCACTAGCACTTAACACACCGCTTTCACTTTAGCACTTAACGCACCGAGCACTGTTCTACGTCAATATTGCACTTTATCGCACCTAGCGCCTCACTTGCCAATATTGCACGTAATTACACCGGGCACCGCACTACACAATATTGCACTGAATCACACCGAGCACTGCACAGGACGTATAACGTCCTAATAGTCACACACAGGGGGAATTATTTACAGGGATTGCTCCACTTCACCACCCCTGTCAAACATACTTGACAAGGGGTCTGATCCCGCTTGGATGCCAATTATGTTACGGCTGTATTGGGTCGCAACTGGGTTCTTTCTCTGATGTTATTAGAGTTTGGGTATCCAGCCCCAAGTTAGTAGTGACTTTCAAGGGGTGTGTTCCGTAACACAAGTAAATTAAAGGGGAAGGGATACAAATACAGAAAATTAAATATATGTTGCTACCAACACCATAAATAAATATCACAGTCACACGCGGGGTTGCTATTACAACACTTATTATTTACAATAACTCGTCTTCCTCCGAAGACACAGGATGCTCCACGGTGCTCACGATGAGTAGCCCTGGTCCTCTTCTCGTGGCCTCACGATGAATCATTAGATTCTCTAGACGAGTCTACCCCGGCCACAGGCCAGCCAAATCACAGTCCCACTAGGTTCATCGTCGTGGAGGCCTTCAACCACAAATCCAGCCTGTAGCTGGCAGGTTCCAATCAGCTACGCTGCGTAGGCCACTCCACGACCGATACTAGGGTTGCGAGCCCTAGGCAGGAGCCTCGTGTGATTCCACAGATCACTCTCCTCACCACAACACCCCAGTGGCTAGTCTTCTCCACCAGTCAGCCCCGGGTACGACAATTCCAGGTTCTGCCACGTCACAGGCAGGCTAACACAACAGTGTTCATCCGGGGGGTGACTCACAGCTTCTGCAGCAAACACGTGGAGATACTATGGCTGCCTTGGGTAGACTGCCCATCGTCCAATCCAGCAGTCCCAGGTCGACTCTGTAATCAGACAGGTCATCAGTACTAGGGACACCCTAGGGCACCTCACTTACAGGCTTAGACACACACCCCCACCTATCCACTCCATAGATGGCAGTGCTGTCTAGGCGTCACCTCACCAGAGGTCAGCAGCGGCTATGTTACGATCTGATTAAGACGGGAAACCAGCCCCTGTGGCCGGAATATCTATCGTCCTCACTAGATGGCATCGTCCATTTGGAGGGGGTTTCGGGAGCTGACTCACAGATGGCGTGGTCGTCACTGCTCCGGGCTCGGACGCAGGACTTGGGTCCGTAACATACACTTCCAACATAGTCATCATGAATACATCACTCAAAAACATAGTCATTATAACTACTACACTTCCAACATCTTCATCGTGACTATTACACTCCCAACATTGCCATCATGACTATTACACTCCCAACATAGTCATCATAACTATTACACTCCCAACATAGTCATCATGACTATTACACTCCCAACATAGTCATCATGGCTATTACACTCCCAACATAGTTATCATGACTATTACCCTAATAACATAGTCATCATGACTATAACATTTCCAACATCGTCATCGTGACTATTACACTCCCAACACAGCCATCATGACTATTAAACTCCCAACATAGACATCATGACTATTACGCTCCCAACATAGTCAACATAACTATTACACTTCCAACATATTCATCATGAATACTACACTCAACAACATAGTCATTATGACTACTAAACTTCCAACATAATCATGATGACTATTTCACTCACTACATAGTCATCATGACTATTACAAGTCCAGCATGGTCATCATGACTGTTACACTCCCAACACTGTCATTATGACTATTACACTCCCTACATTGTCATCATGACTATTAAACTCCCAACATTGTCATCATGACTATTACCCTCCCAACATCGTCATCATGACTATAACACTCACAACATCGTCATCATGACCATTACACTCCCAACATAGTCATCATGACTGTACCACTCCCAACATCGTCATCATGACTATTACACTCCCAACATAGTTATCAGGAAAATTACACTCCCAACATAGTCACCATGATTATTTTCACTCCCAACATAGTCATCATGACAATTACTCTCCCAACATCGTCATCATGACTATAACACTCACAACATCGTCATCATGATTATTACACTCCCAACATAGTCATCATGACTATTACCCTCCCAACTTAGTCGTCATGACTATTATACTCCAAACATAATCATCAGAACTATTACACTTCCAACATAGTCATCATGATTACATCACTCAAAAACATTGTCATTATAACTACTACTCCTCCAACATCGTCATCGTGACTATTACACTCCCAACATAGCCATCATGACTATTACACTCCCAACAGAGTCATCAGGAAAATTACACTCCCAACATAGTCACCATGATTATTTTCACTCCCAACATAGTCATCATGACAATTACTCTCCCAACATCGTCATCATGACTATAACACTCACAACATAGTCATCATGACTATTACACTCCCAACATAGTCATCATGACTATTACACTCCCAACATCGTCATCATGACTAACATTCCCAACATAGTCATCATGACAATTTCACTCGCAAAATAGTCATCATGACTATTACACTCCCAACATAGTCATCAGAACTATTTCACCTCCAACATAGTCATCATGAATGCATCACTCAAAAACAGCCATTATGACTGCTACACTTCCACCATCGTCATCATGACTATTACACTCCCAACATAGTCATCATGACTATTACACTCCCAACATCGTCATCATGACTATAACTCCCAACATAGTCATCATGACAATTTCACTCGCAAAATAGTCATCATGACTATTACACTCCCAACATAGTCGTCATGACTACTACACTTCCAACATAGTCATCATGACCATTACACTCCCAACATCGTCATCATGACTATTACACCCCCAAAATAGTCATCATGACTGTAACACTCCCAACATAGTCATCATGACTATTACACTCCAAGAATAGTCATCATGACTATTACACTCCTAACATCGTCATCATGACTATTACCCTCCCAACTTAGTCGCCATGACTATTATACTCCCAACATAGTCAACAGAACTATTACACTTCTTACATATTCATCATGAATACTACACTCAACAAGATAGTCATTATGACTACTAAACTTCCACCATAATCATGATGACTATTTCACTCACTACATAGTCATCATGACTATTACACGTCCAACATGGTCATCATGACTATTACACTCCCAACATTGTCATCATGACTATTACCCTCCCAACATAGACATCATGACTATTACACTCCCAACAGTTTCGTCATGACTATTACACTTCCAAAATAGTCATCATGACCATTACACTGCCAACATCGTCATCATGTCTATTACACTCCCAACTTCGTCATCATGACTATAACATTCCCAACATAGTCATCATGACAATTTCACTCGCAAAATAGTCATCATGACTATTACACTCCCAACATATTCGACATGACTATTACACTTCCAACACCGTCATCATGACTATTACACTTCCAACATAGTCATCATGACCATTACACTCCCAACATCGTCATCATGACTATAACACTCCCAACATCGTCATCATGACTATTACACCCCAACAAAGTCATCATGGCTGTAACACTCCCAACATAGTCAACATGACTATTACACTCCAAGAATAGTCATCATGACTGTAACACTCTCAACATCGTCATCATGACTATTACAATCCCAACATAGTCATCATGACTATTACACCCCAACACAATCATCATGGCTATTACACTCCCAACATCGTCATCGTAACTATTACACTCCCAACATAGCCATCATGACTATTAAACTACCAACATAGACATCATGACTATTACACTCCCAACATAGTCATGATGACTATTACACTCCCAACATAGTCAACAGAACTATTACACTTCCTACATATTCATCATGAATACTACACTCAACAACATAGTCATTATGACTACTAAACTTCCAACATAATCATGATGACTATTTCACTCACTACATTGTCATCATGACTATAACACTCGCAAAATAGTCATCATGACTGTAACACTCCCAAAATCGTCATCATCACTATTACACTCCCAACAAAGTTATCATGAATATTACACTCCCAACATAGTCATCATGACTATTACACCCCCAATACAGTCATCATGGCTATTACACTCCCAACATAGTTATCATGACTATTACCCTCCTAACATAGTCATCATGACTATTACACTCCTAACATAGTCGTCATGACTATTACACTCCCAACATAGTCATCATGACTATTACACTCCTAACATAGTCGTCATGACTATTACACTCCCAACATAGTCATCATGACAATTACACTACCAACATGGTCATCATGACTATTACACCCAAAACATAGCAATCATGACAATTACTTTTCCAACATCGTCATCATGAGTGTTAGACTCCCAACATAGTCATCATGACTATTACCCTCCCAACTTAGTGGTCATGACTATTACACTCCCAACGTAGTCATCAGAACTATTACACTTCCAACATAGTGACCATGAATACATCACTCAAAAACATAGTCATTATAACTACTACATTTCCAACATCGTCATCGTGACTATTACAATCCCAACATAGCCATCATGACTATTACACTCCCAACGTAGTCATTATGACTACTACACTTCCAACATCGTCATCATGACTATTACACTCCCAACATAGTCATCATAACTATTACACTCCCAACATCGTCATCATGACTATAACTCCCAACACAGTCATTGTTATGAACCCGGATCCAGCGTCCGAGCACGGAGCAGTGACAACCGCGCCATCTGTGGGTCAGCTCCCGAAACCCCCTCCAAACGGACGACGACACCTGGTGAGGACGACGTAGATTGGCCACAAGGGCCAGTTTCCAGTCCTGTGCAGCTCACAACACAGCCGCTCCTGACCTCTGGTGAGGTGGTGCTCCGACGACAGCGCCATCTATGGAGTGGATACGTCAGGCGTTTGTGCCTGAGCCCGTAAGTGAGGTGCCTTAGTGTGTCCCAGTTATTGATGACGTGTCTGCTTATAGAGTCGACCTGGGACTGCTGTGATGGGAGTTGAGGGAGTCTACCCGAGGCAGCCGTCTCCATACCGTGTGCTTTGCTGCAGCAGCTGTGAAGTCGTCCCCCGGAAGAACACTGTGGTGTTACCCTGCCAGTGGAGTGGCAGTTGAAAGGATCGTCGTTCCCGGGACTGACTGCTGGAGACGTTTATCCACTGGGGTATGGAGGACAGGAGAGTGATTTGTGGTGTCACACGAAGCTCCTGTCCAGGGCGTTCCCCTTATATCGTTCGTGGAGTGGCCTGACCAGCCTTGCTGTTCCGGAACCTGCCAGCAGACCAGCTGGACGTGTGGTTGACGGCCTCCACGGCGGTGCCCCCAGTGGACCTGTCTTTTGGCTGACCTGTGGCCAGGGTAGGCTCAACTTCTCAGAGGATTCGTTGTGAGGCCACGAAAGCACCGAGGACTCAGCACCGAGAGTGAGTTGAACCAGAGTCTTCAGGAGAAGACGATTGTGCGATTCTTCAGTACGAAGACATATGTGTACAGTGTTAATACCCCTCCCCCTGTGTAATCTTTTTATATATTATTTATTGGTGGTGGTCAATATATTATATTAAGTTTTTGCCTTTATTTCCCTTCCCCTTTAAGTTACTTGCGTCACGGATCACATCCCTTGAAAGCCACTACTGGCTTGGGGTCGGATACAACTTCCTCTAACAACATCAGAGTAAGAACCCAGTTGCGTCCCGAGAGGGCCGTAACATAATTGGCATCCCCAGCGGGATCCGTCCCCTTGTTAAGTATGTTTGACAGGGGTGGTGAAGTGGCGTAATCCCTGTAAATAATTCCCCCTGTTTGTGACGATTGTGACGTTATACGTCCTGTGCGGTGCTCAGAGTGACTAAGTGCGATATTGTGCAGTGCGGTGCTCGCTGTGATTAAGAGATTAAGTGCAATATTGACTAGTGCGGTGCTCAGTGATTCAGTACAATATTGTAGAGCGAAGGGTTCGCTGTGATTAAGTGCGATATTGCATAGTGCGGTGCCCGAAGTGATTACGTGCAATATTGGCAAGTGCAGTGTTTGGTGCGATAAAGTGCAATATTGACGTAGAACAGTGCTCGGTGTATTAAGTGCTAACGTGTAAGCGGTGTGTTAAGTGCTAATTAAGTGTTCCATCTGTGACAATGGCAGAAAAAGCTACCATCGATGATCTGGACGAGGTTCAGGCTTTTCTGAACAGAGAGGACTGTCTTGCCAGATTAAAGTATCTGAGCAAACCGGAACTTGTACTAGTGAGCGCCTAACTGGAGATCAAGATCCGTGCCAGTGATTCCCGTGTGGAGATCTTGTCCAAGGTTCACCGGCACCTGAAGGCAGAAGAGAAACAGGAAGGCGAGACTCCTAGTACAAAGGAAAGTGCAGACATAGCTTCCATGGAAAAGGAAGATAAGGGCAGTGACGTTGACAGTGATGCAGGTGAGCTTAATATCAGCTTCCTAACAGTCAAGATGCGTGCCCTAGAAATAAATCGCGAGATAGAGTGGAAGAAGTTAGAATTAGAACGAGAATTAAAAGATAAAGAATTAGCGATGAGGCGTTTAGAATTAGAAGAAAGGAAAGAGGAACGAGAAAGAGAAAGAGAAGAAAGAGAAGAGAAACGAGAAAGAGAAGAACGAGAAAGAGAAGAGAAACGAGAAAGAGAAGAACGAGAAAGAGAAGAGAAACGAGAAAGAGAAAGAGAAGAACGAGAAAGAGAAGAGAGACGAGAGAGAGAAGAAAACGAAAGACAGAGACAACATGAACTAGAAGTATTGCGACTAGGCGGTGGTCGGAGGCCAACAACGGAAACCAGTAGTTTCGATCCGGTAAGAAACATCAAAATGGTCCCCAAATTCCATGAGAAGGAAGTGTCGAAGTTCTTTGCAGCCTTCGAGAAAGTCGCTGCCTCTTTGGAGTGGCCAAGGGAGAATTGGGCCATCATGATACAGTCAGTCTTGACTGGGAAGGCCCAAATCGCCTACTCCACGTTATCCCTTGACGACTCCGGCGATTATGACAAGGTGAAGAAGGTCGTGCTCATGGCGTACCAATTGGTACCTGAGGCTTACAGGCAGAAGTTTAGAAACCTGAAGAAGACCTCAGAGCACACTTTCACCGAATTCGCCACCATCAAGGAGCGACTTTTCCAGGAATGGTGTGCCTCTCGGAAGGTGGAGACCAAGGAAGACCTCGAGCAGCTGATTCTGCTAGAGGACTTCAAGGATTGTTTGTCTGGAGACCTGAAGACGTACTTAGAGGAACAGCAGGTAGAGACCTTGATTGCGGCAGCCACCATGGCGGAAGAGTACATCCTGACTCATAGGCCGTCTGCTAAGTACGTCCCAAGGAATTACCAGCGCCGGTTTGACAGACCTCATGACGAAGAGGAAAGACCCGTCCCACAAAGTGCTAAGAAGACGCCCCCAAGTAGCCCTCGAAGAACAAGTCCTAGCAGTCCGTAACACCGGAGCCCGAGGAGGAATATGGTGTGCTGGACTTGTGGGAAGAAAGGGCATGTAGCTGCTAGGTGCCGTGGCAGAAGAGGTGGCAGCGCACGTAGGGAGGTGATGATGATGAGCTGTGTTACACCACCAGCAGGAAGCCAGTCGACGACGACACAGGAAGGATCAAGTTTGTTCGCCCCTCACACTTCAAGCGGGTATGTAACGAGTGATCATACTGGTAGATCAGTTGTAGTGCTCAGAGATAGTGGAGCAGCCCAGTCCCTGATCGTGAAGAGCTCGTTACCCGAGGGAGTAAGTGTAGACGGGAGACAACAG
Organism: Procambarus clarkii; assembly: GCF_040958095.1. Lineage (NCBI taxonomy): Eukaryota > Metazoa > Arthropoda > Malacostraca > Decapoda > Cambaridae > Procambarus > Procambarus clarkii. The sequence goes on from NC_091183.1 coordinate 22,504,594, forward strand.
GTTGTCCTGGTTGGGTTTCCGAGAACGCAGCATATCGCCCCCTTAGTGCCGGTGCATCTCGACTCGCCTTACTTCAGTGGCACATGTGTGTTGGCAGTAGTCGATACCCTCCCTGTGGCTGGGATTGACGTGGTACTAGCCAACGACTTGGTATCAGATTGGAGCACCAATCATCCCAAGGTCGTGGACGAGTCAGCCAGAACAGCAAAGTCTGAGGTAACGGCGTGCCGTGGTAATGTCCAGGTAAAGACAGACCCGGATTTGAACGTGTCTAATTTGTCCTCTCACCCGCAGATCGACAGTTATCTAGCAGTGTCTCCTGGTTCTTCTCCCGATGAGGAACATGCGGTTACGATAGCAGAAGTACCCGAGCTAGAGGAGAGGCCTTGTGTGCGGGCACCCACGGATACCAACGAGTCTGGAGCGAAGGCGGATGTGTGCTTGCGGTATGGCAAGTTACAGCGTGTATTGAACCAGCCAGAGATTCCCCAGACGTCAGAGGTATGTGAGGTGTGTTCAAAAGGTCTAGTGCCCTCTTCGGTCCAAGCCAGGCTAGTGGATGTTGCCGGCTATGGACATGACAGGCTCAGGAAACTTGTCCCTAAGGTAACCAAATGTTTCCTACCAGTAATTTGTTTTGTTCTCGTATGTGTTCTCAGTGTTCTCAGTAAGGATCAGTGGACGACCCGAAGGATGATGGCTCCCTTGAACATCGTGAAGAGATCCCAGGGATTAGAGATTTGCACTGCAAGTGTTGCAGTTGAAGAAGGGAACTGGAAGGTGATGGTTGATACAGGAGGTACGACATATGATAATATGAGTGACTGTTTCCGGCAGGTTGACACCCCCCGCGTGATAGCTGAGCCTCAATGCAGCGTTATACGGAACGTTGGTCGACCTGACGGTGGCAGAGCGAATGCCATCTTCTGTGTGCAAGCAGCCCTGTTGAAACTAGGTGTAAGCCTAGTAGAGGCGTATGCAGTAAGTATTGACTTATCCACTGTCGCTATCACTCTGAATTATCAGACCCCTGTATTCCAGGTTCCCGTCTCCCTGAACGACTACCGGAACGGTACCAGAAATGCCATTTGTAACCAGCCATCATCGGTGCCACGACGCAGGGAAGTGTCGAGTCACCCCAGATCGTGTCGAAACCAATCCTTACTCGAGAGATGTGAGATGATGCCCCTGCTTGCCATCGCAGAGGAGGTGTGGAAAATTACGTCAGGCAGGTCATCGCCTGCCATTTTCAAGGTCCCTTTGTGCCAGGGTTTTTCCTCAGTACAGTTCTGTGGACGAGACAGCCTCACCGTTCCAGTTCATAAAGCATGTGTGTCCATTTGGAGTTGTGTCGCCGTACTAATTTGGTTTGTGTTTCTTTTTCTAGAACCCCAAACCAAATTCTTTTTGGTGGGGAGGTGTTACGAACCCGGATCCAGTGTCCGAGCACGGAGCAGTGACAACCGCGCCATCTGTGGGTCAGCTCCCGAAACCCCCTCCAAACGGACGACGACACCTGGTGAGGACGACGTAGATTGGCCACAAGGGCCAGTTTCCAGTCCTGTGCAGCTCACAACACAGCCGCTCCTGACCTCTGGTGAGGTGGTGCTCCGACGACAGCGCCATCTATGGAGTGGATACGTCAGGCGTTTGTGCCTGAGCCCGTAAGTGAGGTGCCTTAGTGTGTCCCAGTTATTGATGACGTGTCTGCTTACAGAGTCGACCTGGGACTGCTGTGATGGGAGTTGAGGGAGTCTGCCCGAGGCAGCCGTCTCCATACCGTGTGCTTTGCTGCAGCAGCTGTGAAGTCGTCCCCCGGAAGAACACTGTGGTGTGACCCTGCCAGTGGAGTGGCAGTTGAAAGGATCGTCGTTCCCGGGACCGACAGCTGGAGACGTTTATCCACTGGGGTATGGAGGACAGGAGAGTGATTTGTGGTGTCACACGAAGCTCCTGTCCAGGGCGTTCCCCTTATATCGTTCGTGGAGTGGCCTGACCAGCCTTGCTGTTCCGGAACCTGCCAGCAGACCAGCTGGACGTGTGGTTGACGGCCTCCACGGTGGTGCCCCCAGTGGACCTGTGTTTTGGCTGACCTGTGGCCAGGGTAGGCTCAACTTCTCAGAGGATTCGTTGTGAGGCCACGAAAGCACCGAGGACTCAGCACCGAGAGAGAGTTGAACCAGAGTCTTCAGGAGAAGACGATTGTGCGATTCTTCAGTACGAAGACATATGTGTACAGTGTTAATACCCCTCCCCCTGTGTAATCTTTTTATATATTATTTATTGGTGGTGGTCAATATATTATATTAAGTTTTTGCCTTTATTTCCCTTCCCCTTTAAGTTACTTGCATCACGGATCACATCCCTTGAAAGCCACTACGGGCTTGGGGTCGGATACAACTTCCTCTAACAACATCAGAGTAAGAACCCCGTTGCGTCCCGAGAGGGCCGTAACAGTCATCATGACAATTTCACTCGCAAAATAGTCACCATGACTATTACACTCCCAACATATTCGTCATGACTATTACACTTCCAACTAAGTCATCATGACTATAACTCTCCAAACGTAGTCATCATCATGACTATTACGCTTCCAACATAGTCGTCATGACTACTGCACTCCCATCATAGTCATCATGACTATTACACTCCTAACATCGTCGTCATGACAATTACACTCCCAACATGGCCATCAAGGCTATTACACCCCAACATAGTCAAAATGACTATTACACTCAAAACATAGCCATCATGACAATTACACTCCCAACATAGTCATTATGACTATTACACTCCCAACATAGTCATCAGAACTATTACACTTCCAACATATTCATCATGAACACTACACTCAACAACATAATCATTATGACTACTAAACTTCCAACATAATCATGATAACTATTACACTCACTAGATAGTCATCATGACTATTACACTCCCAACATGGTCATCATAACTATTACACTCCCAACACCGTCATCATGACTATTAAACTCCCAACATCGGCATCATGACTATAACACTCACAACATCGTCATCATGGCTATTACACTCCCCACATAGTCATCATGACTATTACACTCCCAACATAGTCACCTTGACTATAACATTCCCAACATAGATATCATGGCTATTACACTCCCAACATAGTCATCATGACTATTTCACTCGCAAAATTGTCATCATGACTATTACACTTTCAACGTATTCGTCATGACTATTAGACTCCCAACATAGTCATCATGACTATTACACTCCCAACATAGTTATCATGAATATTACACTCCCAACATAGTCATCATGATCATTACACTCCCAACATAGTCATCATGACAATTACACTCCCAACATAGTCATCATGACTATTACACCCCAACATAGATATCATGGCTCTTACACTCCCAACATAGTTTTCATGACTATTACACTAAAAAACATTGCCATCATGACTATTATACTCCCAACATGGTCATCATGACTGTTACACTCGAAATATAGCAATCATGACAATTACTCTCCCAACATCGTCATCATGACTATAATACTCCCAACATAGTCATTATGACTATTACACTCCTAACATAGTCGTCATGACAATTACACATCTAAAATGGTCATCATTACTATTACACCCCAGCCATCATGACTATTACACTCAAAACATAGCAATCATGACAATTACTCTCCCAACATCGTCATCATGACTTTAACACTCACAACATCGTCATCATGACTATTACACCAAAAACATAGCCGTCATGACTATTACTCTTCCAACATAGTCATCATGACTATTACACCCTAACACAGTCATCATGGCTATTACACTCCCAACATAGTTATCATGACTATTACCCTCCTAACATAGTCATCATGACTATTACACTCCCAACATCGTCATCATTATTAAAACACTCACAACATCGTCATCATTACTAAAACACACACAACAACGTCATCATGACTATTACACTCCCAACATAGCCATCATGACTATTAAACTCCCAACATAGACATCATGACTATTACACTCCCAACATAGTCAACAGAACTATTACACTTCCAACATATTCATCGTGAATACTACACTCAACAACATAGTCATTATGACTACTAAACATAATCATGATGACTATTTCACTCACTACATAGTCATCATGACAATTACACGTCCAGTATGGTCATCATGACTATTACACTCCCAACACCGTCATTATTACACTCTCAACATTGTCATCATGACTATTACACTCCCAACATCGTCATCATGACTATAACACTCACAACATCGTTATCATGACCATTACACTCCCAACATCGTCATCATGACCATTACACTCCCAACATCGTCATCATGACTATTACACCCCCAAAATAGTCATCATGACTGTAACACTCCCAACATAGTCATCATGACTATTACACTCCAAGAATAGTCATCATGACTATTACACTCCTAACATCGTCATCATGACTATTACCCTCCCAACTTAGTCGCCATGACTATTATACTCCCAACATAGTCAACAGAACTATTACACTTCTTACATATTCATCATGAATACTACACTCAACAAGATAGTCATTATGACTACTAAACTTCCACCATAATCATGATGACTATTTCACTCACTACATAGTCATCATGACTATTACACGTCCAACATGGTCATCATGACTATTACACTCCCAACATTGTCATCATGACTATTACCCTCCCAACATAGACATCATGACTATTACACTCCCAACAGTTTCGTCATGACTATTACACTTCCAAAATAGTCATCATGACCATTACACTGCCAACATCGTCATCATGTCTATTACACTCCCAACTTCGTCATCATGACTATAACATTCCCAACATAGTCATCATGACAATTTCACTCGCAAAATAGTCATCATGACTATTACACTCCCAACATATTCGACATGACTATTACACTTCCAACACCGTCATCATGACTATTACACTTCCAACATAGTCATCATGACCATTACACTCCCAACATCGTCATCATGACTATAACACTCCCAACATCGTCATCATGACTATTACACCCCAACAAAGTCATCATGGCTGTAACACTCCCAACATAGTCAACATGACTATTACACTCCAAGAATAGTCATCATGACTGTAACACTCTCAACATCGTCATCATGACTATTACAATCCCAACATAGTCATCATGACTATTACACCCCAACACAATCATCATGGCTATTACACTCCCAACATCGTCATCGTAACTATTACACTCCCAACATAGCCATCATGACTATTAAACTACCAACATAGACATCATGACTATTACACTCCCAACATAGTCATGATGACTATTACACTCCCAACATAGTCAACAGAACTATTACACTTCCTACATATTCATCATGAATACTACACTCAACAACATAGTCATTATGACTACTAAACTTCCAACATAATCATGATGACTATTTCACTCACTACATTGTCATCATGACTATAACACTCGCAAAATAGTCATCATGACTGTAACACTCCCAAAATCGTCATCATCACTATTACACTCCCAACAAAGTTATCATGAATATTACACTCCCAACATAGTCATCATGACTATTACACCCCCAATACAGTCATCATGGCTATTACACTCCCAACATAGTTATCATGACTATTACCCTCCTAACATAGTCATCATGACTATTACACTCCTAACATAGTCGTCATGACTATTACACTCCCAACATAGTCATCATGACTATTACACTCCTAACATAGTCGTCATGACTATTACACTCCCAACATAGTCATCATGACAATTACACTACCAACATGGTCATCATGACTATTACACCCAAAACATAGCAATCATGACAATTACTTTTCCAACATCGTCATCATGAGTGTTAGACTCCCAACATAGTCATCATGACTATTACCCTCCCAACTTAGTGGTCATGACTATTACACTCCCAACGTAGTCATCAGAACTATTACACTTCCAACATAGTGACCATGAATACATCACTCAAAAACATAGTCATTATAACTACTACATTTCCAACATCGTCATCGTGACTATTACAATCCCAACATAGCCATCATGACTATTACACTCCCAACGTAGTCATTATGACTACTACACTTCCAACATCGTCATCATGACTATTACACTCCCAACATAGTCATCATAACTATTACACTCCCAACATCGTCATCATGACTATAACTCCCAACACAGTCATTGTTATGAACCCGGATCCAGCGTCCGAGCACGGAGCAGTGACAACCGCGCCATCTGTGGGTCAGCTCCCGAAACCCCCTCCAAACGGACGACGACACCTGGTGAGGACGACGTAGATTGGCCACAAGGGCCAGTTTCCAGTCCTGTGCAGCTCACAACACAGCCGCTCCTGACCTCTGGTGAGGTGGTGCTCCGACGACAGCGCCATCTATGGAGTGGATACGTCAGGCGTTTGTGCCTGAGCCCGTAAGTGAGGTGCCTTAGTGTGTCCCAGTTATTGATGACGTGTCTGCTTATAGAGTCGACCTGGGACTGCTGTGATGGGAGTTGAGGGAGTCTACCCGAGGCAGCCGTCTCCATACCGTGTGCTTTGCTGCAGCAGCTGTGAAGTCGTCCCCCGGAAGAACACTGTGGTGTTACCCTGCCAGTGGAGTGGCAGTTGAAAGGATCGTCGTTCCCGGGACTGACTGCTGGAGACGTTTATCCACTGGGGTATGGAGGACAGGAGAGTGATTTGTGGTGTCACACGAAGCTCCTGTCCAGGGCGTTCCCCTTATATCGTTCGTGGAGTGGCCTGACCAGCCTTGCTGTTCCGGAACCTGCCAGCAGACCAGCTGGACGTGTGGTTGACGGCCTCCACGGCGGTGCCCCCAGTGGACCTGTCTTTTGGCTGACCTGTGGCCAGGGTAGGCTCAACTTCTCAGAGGATTCGTTGTGAGGCCACGAAAGCACCGAGGACTCAGCACCGAGAGTGAGTTGAACCAGAGTCTTCAGGAGAAGACGATTGTGCGATTCTTCAGTACAAAGACATATGTGTACAGTGTTAATACCCCTCCCCCTGTGTAATCTTTTTATATATTATTTGTTGGTGGTGGTCAATATATTATATTAAGTTTTTGCCTTTATTTCCCTTCCCCTTTAAGTTACTTGCGTCACGGATCACATCCCTTGAAAGCCACTACTGGCTTGGGGTCGGATACAACTTCCTCTAACAACATCAGAGTAAGAACCCAGTTGCGTCCCGAGAGGGCCGTAACATAATTGGCATCCCCAGCGGGATCCGTCCCCTTGTTAAGTATGTTTGACAGGGGTGGTGAAGTGGCGTAATCCCTGTAAATAATTCCCCCTGTTTGTGACGATTGTGACGTTATACGTCCTGTGCGGTGCTCAGAGTGACTAAGTGCGATATTGTGCAGTGCGGTGCTCGCTGTGATTAAGAGATTAAGTGCAATATTGACTAGTGCGGTGCTCAGTGATTCAGTACAATATTGTAGAGCGAAGGGTTCGCTGTGATTAAGTGCGATATTGCATAGTGCGGTGCCCGAAGTGATTACGTGCAATATTGGCAAGTGCAGTGTTTGGTGCGATAAAGTGCAATATTGACGTAGAACAGTGCTCGGTGTATTAAGTGCTAACGTGTAAGCGGTGTGTTAAGTGCTAATTAAGTGTTCCATCTGTGACAATGGCAGAAAAAGCTACCATCGATGATCTGGACGAGGTTCAGGCTTTTCTGAACAGAGAGGACTGTCTTGCCAGATTAAAGTATCTGAGCAAACCGGAACTTGTACTAGTGAGCGCCTAACTGGAGATCAAGATCCGTGCCAGTGATTCCCGTGTGGAGATCTTGTCCAAGGTTCACCGGCACCTGAAGGCAGAAGAGAAACAGGAAGGCGAGACTCCTAGTACAAAGGAAAGTGCAGACATAGCTTCCATGGAAAAGGAAGATAAGGGCAGTGACGTTGACAGTGATGCAGGTGAGCTTAATATCAGCTTCCTAACAGTCAAGATGCGTGCCCTAGAAATAAATCGCGAGATAGAGTGGAAGAAGTTAGAATTAGAACGAGAATTAAAAGATAAAGAATTAGCGATGAGGCGTTTAGAATTAGAAGAAAGGAAAGAGGAACGAGAAAGAGAAAGAGAAGAACGAGAAAGAGAAGAGAAACGAGAAAGAGAAGAACGAGAAAGAGAAGAGAAACGAGAAAGAGAAGAACGAGAAAGAGAAGAGAAACGAGAAAGAGAAAGAGAAGAACGAGAAAGAGAAGAGAGACGAGAGAGAGAAGAAAACGAAAGACAGAGACAACATGAACTAGAAGTATTGCGACTAGGCGGTGGTCGGAGGCCAACAACGGAAACCAGTAGTTTCGATCCGGTAAGAAACATCAAAATGGTCCCCAAATTCCATGAGAAGGAAGTGTCGAAGTTCTTTGCAGCCTTCGAGAAAGTCGCTGCCTCTTTGGAGTGGCCAAGGGAGAATTGGGCCATCATGATACAGTCAGTCTTGACTGGGAAGGCCCAAATCGCCTACTCCACGTTATCCCTTGACGACTCCGGCGATTATGACAAGGTGAAGAAGGTCGTGCTCATGGTGTACCAATTGGTACCTGAGGCTTACAGGCAGAAGTTTAGAAACCTGAAGAAGACCTCAGAGCACACTTTCACCGAATTCGCCACCATCAAGGAGCGACTTTTCCAGGAATGGTGTGCCTCTCGGAAGGTGGAGACCAAGGAAGACCTCGAGCAGCTGATTCTGCTAGAGGACTTCAAGGATTGTTTGTCTGGAGACCTGAAGACGTACTTAGAGGAACAGCAGGTAGAGACCTTGATTGCGGCAGCCACCATGGCGGAAGAGTACATCCTGACTCATAGGCCGTCTGCTAAGTACGTCCCAAGGAATTACCAGCGCCGGTTTGACAGACCTCATGACGAAGAGGAAAGACCCGTCCCACAAAGTGCTAAGAAGACGCCCCCAAGTAGCCCTCGAAGAACAAGTCCTAGCAGTCCGTAACACCGGAGCCCGAGGAGGAATATGGTGTGCTGGACTTGTGGGAAGAAAGGGCATGTAGCTGCTAGGTGCCGTGGCAGAAGAGGTGGCAGCGCACGTAGGGAGGTGATGATGATGAGCTGTGTTACACCACCAGCAGGAAGCCAGTCGACGACGACACAGGAAGGATCAAGTTTGTTCGCCCCTCACACTTCAAGCGGGTATGTAACGAGTGATCATACTGGTAGATCAGTTGTAGTGCTCAGAGATAGTGGAGCAGCCCAGTCCCTGATCGTGAAGAGCTCGTTACCCGAGGGAGTAAGTGTAGACGGGAGACAACAGGTTGTCCTGGTTGGGTTTCCGAGAACGCAGCATATCGCCCCCTTAGTGCCGGTGCATCTCGACTCGCCTTACTTCAGTGGCACATGTGTGTTGGCAGTAGTCGATACCCTCCCTGTGGCTGGGATTGACGTGGTACTAGCCAACGACTTGGTATCAGATTGGAGCACCAATCATCCCAAGGTCGTGGACGAGTCAGCCAGAACAGCAAAGTCTGAGGTAACGGCGTGCCGTGGTAATGTCCAGGTAAAGACAGACCCGGATTTGAACGTGTCTAATTTGTCCTCTCACCCGCAGATCGACAGTTATCTAGCAGTGTCTCCTGGTTCTTCTCCCGATGAGGAACATGCGGTTACGATAGCAGAAGTACCCGAGCTAGAGGAGAGGCCTTGTGTGCGGGCACCCACGGATACCAACGAGTCTGGAGCGAAGGCGGATGTGTGCTTGCGGTATGGCAAGTTACAGCGTGTATTGAACCAGCCAGAGATTCCCCAGACGTCAGAGGTATGTGAGGTGTGTTCAAAAGGTCTAGTGCCCTCTTCGGTCCAAGCCAGGCTAGTGGATGTTGCCGGCTATGGACATGACAGGCTCAGGAAACTTGTCCCTAAGGTAACCAAATGTTTCCTACCAGTAATTTGTTTTGTTCTCGTATGTGTTCTCAGTGTTCTCAGTAAGGATCAGTGGACGACCCGAAGGATGATGGCTCCCTTGAACATCGTGAAGAGATCCCAGGGATTAGAGATTTGCACTGCAAGTGTTGCAGTTGAAGAAGGGAACTGGAAGGTGATGGTTGATACAGGAGGTACGACATATGATAATATGAGTGACTGTTTCCGGCAGGTTGACACCCCCCGCGTGATAGCTGAGCCTCAATGCAGCGTTATACGGAACGTTGGTCGACCTGACGGTGGCAGAGCAAATGCCATCTTCTGTGTGCAAGCAGCCCTGTTGAAACTAGGTGTAAGCCTAGTAGAGGCGTATGCAGTAAGTATTGACTTATCCACTGTCGCTATCACTCTGAATTATCAGACCCCTGTATTCCAGGTTCCCGTCTCCCTGAACGACTACCGGAACGGTACCAGAAATGCCATTTGTAACCAGCCATCATCGGTGCCACGACGCAGGGAAGTGTCGAGTCACCCCAGATCGTGTCGAAACCAATCCTTACTCGAGAGATGTGAGATGATGCCCCTGCTTGCCATCGCAGAGGAGGTGTGGAAAATTACGTCAGGCAGGTCATCGCCTGCCATTTTCAAGGTCCCTTTGTGCCAGGGTTTTTCCTCAGTACAGTTCTGTGGACGAGACAGCCTCACCGTTCCAGTTCATAAAGCATGTGTGTCCATTTGGAGTTGTGTCGCCGTACTAATTTGGTTTGTGTTTCTTTTTCTAGAACCCCAAACCAAATTCTTTTTGGTGGGGAGGTGTTACGAACCCGGATCCAGTGTCCGAGCACGGAGCAGTGACAACCGCGCCATCTGTGGGTCAGCTCCCGAAACCCCCTCCAAACGGACGACGACACCTGGTGAGGACGACGTAGATTGGCCACAAGGGCCAGTTTCCAGTCCTGTGCAGCTCACAACACAGCCGCTCCTGACCTCTGGTGAGGTGGTGCTCCGACGACAGCGCCATCTATGGAGTGGATACGTCAGGCGTTTGTGCCTGAGCCCGTAAGTGAGGTGCCTTAGTGTGTCCCAGTTATTGATGACGTGTCTGCTTACAGAGTCGACCTGGGACTGCTGTGATGGGAGTTGAGGGAGTCTGCCCGAGGCAGCCGTCTCCATACCGTGTGCTTTGCTGCAGCAGCTGTGAAGTCGTCCCCCGGAAGAACACTGTGGTGTGACCCTGCCAGTGGAGTGGCAGTTGAAAGGATCGTCGTTCCCGGGACCGACTGCTGGAGACGTTTATCCACTGGGGTATGGAGGACAGGAGAGTGATTTGTGGTGTCACACGAAGCTCCTGTCCAGGGCGTTCCCCTTATATCGTTCGTGGAGTGGCCTGACCAGCCTTGCTGTTCCGGAACCTGCCAGCAGACCAGCTGGACGTGTGGTTGACGGCCTCCACGGTGGTGCCCCCAGTGGACCTGTGTTTTGGCTGACCTGTGGCCAGGGTAGGCTCAACTTCTCAGAGGATTCGTTGTGAGGCCACGAAAGCACCGAGGACTCAGCACCGAGAGAGAGTTGAACCAGAGTCTTCAGGAGAAGACGATTGTGCGATTCTTCAGTACGAAGACATATGTGTACAGTGTTAATACCCCTCCCCCTGTGTAATCTTTTTATATATTATTTATTGGTGGTGGTCAATATATTATATTAAGTTTTTGCCTTTATTTCCCTTCCCCTTTAAGTTACTTGCATCACGGATCACATCCCTTGAAAGCCACTACGGGCTTGGGGTCGGATACAACTTCCTCTAACAACATCAGAGTAAGAACCCCGTTGCGTCCCGAGAGGGCCGTAACAGTCATCATGACAATTTCACTCGCAAAATAGTCACCATGACTATTACACTCCCAACATATTCGTCATGACTATTACACTTCCAACTAAGTCATCATGACTATAACTCTCCAAACGTAGTCATCATCATGACTATTACGCTTCCAACATAGTCGTCATGACTACTGCACTCCCATCATAGTCATCATGACTATTACACTCCTAACATCGTCGTCATGACAATTACACTCCCAACATGGCCATCAAGGCTATTACACCCCAACATAGTCAAAATGACTATTACACTCAAAACATAGCCATCATGACAATTACACTCCCAACATAGTCATTATGACTATTACACTCCCAACATAGTCATCAGAACTATTACACTTCCAACATATTCATCATGAACACTACACTCAACAACATAATCATTATGACTACTAAACTTCCAACATAATCATGATAACTATTACACTCACTAGATAGTCATCATGACTATTACACTCCCAACATGGTCATCATAACTATTACACTCCCAACACCGTCATCATGACTATTAAACTCCCAACATCGGCATCATGACTATAACACTCACAACATCGTCATCATGGCTATTACACTCCCCACATAGTCATCATGACTATTACACTCCCAACATAGTCACCTTGACTATAACATTCCCAACATAGATATCATGGCTATTACACTCCCAACATAGTCATCATGACTATTTCACTCGCAAAATTGTCATCATGACTATTACACTTTCAACGTATTCGTCATGACTATTAGACTCCCAACATAGTCATCATGACTATTACACTCCCAACATAGTTATCATGAATATTACACTCCCAACATAGTCATCATGATCATTACACTCCCAACATAGTCATCATGACAATTACACTCCCAACATAGTCATCATGACTATTACACCCCAACATAGATATCATGGCTCTTACACTCCCAACATAGTTTTCATGACTATTACACTAAAAAACATTGCCATCATGACTATTATACTCCCAACATGTTCATCATGACTGTTACACTCGAAATATAGCAATCATGACAATTACTCTCCCAACATCGTCATCATGACTATAATACTCCCAACATAGTCATTATGACTATTACACTCCTAACATAGTCGTCATGACAATTACACATCTAAAATGGTCATCATTACTATTACACCCCAGCCATCATGACTATTACACTCAAAACATAGCAATCATGACAATTACTCTCCCAACATCGTCATCATGACTTTAACACTCACAACATCGTCATCATGACTATTACACCAAAAACATAGCCGTCATGACTATTACTCTTCCAACATAGTCATCATGACTATTACACCCTAACACAGTCATCATGGCTATTACACTCCCAACATAGTTATCATGACTATTACCCTCCTAACATAGTCATCATGACTATTACACTCCCAACATCGTCATCATTATTAAAACACTCACAACATCGTCATCATTACTAAAACACACACAACAACGTCATCATGACTATTACACTCCCAACATAGCCATCATGACTATTAAACTCCCAACATAGACATCATGACTATTACACTCCCAACATAGTCAACAGAACTATTACACTTCCAACATATTCATCGTGAATACTACACTCAACAACATAGTCATTATGACTACTAAACATAATCATGATGACTATTTCACTCACTACATAGTCATCATGACAATTACACGTCCAGTATGGTCATCATGACTATTACACTCCCAACACCGTCATTATTACACTCTCAACATTGTCATCATGACTATTACACTCCCAACATCGTCATCATGACTATAACACTCACAACATCGTTATCATGACCATTACACTCCCAACATCGTCATCATGACTATAACACTCGCAAAATAGTCATCATGACTGTAACACTCCCAACATCGTCATCATGACTATTGCACTCCCAACATAGTTATCATGACTAATAAACTCCCAACATAGTCATCATGACTATTACACCTCAACACAGTCATCATGGCTATTATCTCCCAACATAGTTATCATGACTATTACCCTCCTAACAAAGTCATCATGACTATTACACTCCTAACATAGTCACCATGACTATTACACTCCCAACATAGTCATCATGACAATTACACTCCCAACATGGTCATCATGACTATTACACCCCAACACAGCCATCATGACTATTACACTCAAAACATAGCAATCATGACAATTATTCTCCCAACATCGTCATCATGACTATAACACTCACAACATCGCCATCATGATTATTACACTCCCAACATAGTCATCATGACTATTACCCTCCCAACTTAGTCGTCATGACCATTATACTCCCAACATAGTCATAGAACTATTACACTTCCAACTCGCAAAATAGTCATCATGATTATTACTCTCCCTACATATTCGTCATGACTATTAAACTTCCAACTAAGTCATCATGACTATAACTCTCCAACCGTAGTCATCATGACTATTACGCTTCCAATATAGTCGTCATGACTACTACACTTCCAACATAGTCATCATGACTATTACACTCCAAACATAGTCATTATGACAATAACACTCACAACATCGTCATCATGATTATTACACTCCCAACATAGTCATCATGACTATTACCCTCCCAACTTAGTCGTCATGACTATTACACTCCCAACGTAGTCATCAGAACTATTACACTTCCAACATAGTCATCATGAATGCATCACTCAAAAACAGTCATTATGACTACTACACATCCACCATCGTCATCATGACTATTACACTCCCAACATAGTCATCATGACTATTACACTCCCAACTTCGTCATCATTACTATAACATTCCCAACATAGTCATCATGACAATTTCACTCGCAAAATAGTCATCATGACTATTACACTCGCAACATATTCGTCATGACAATTTCACTTCCAACACCGTCATCATGACTATTACACTTCCAACATAGTCATCATGACCATTACACTCCCAACATCGTCATCATGACTATAACACTCACAACAACGTCATCATGACTATTACACTTCCAACATAGTCATCATGACTGGAACACTCAGAACATAGTCATCATAACTATTACACTCCAAGAATAGTCATCATGACCATTACACTTGCAACATAGTCATCATGACTATTACAATCCCAACTTAGCCATCATGGCTATTACAATCCCAACATAGTCATCATGACTATTACACCCCCAACACATACGACATGGCTATTACACTCCCAACATCGTCATCGTGACTATTACACTCCCAACATAGCCATCATGACTATTAAACTCCCAACATAGACATCATGACTATTACACTCCCAATATTGTCAACAGAACTATTACACTTCCTACATATTCATCATGAATAATACACTCAACAACATAGTCATTATGACTACTAAACTTCCAACATAATCATGATGACTATTTCACTCACTACATAGTCATCATGCCTATTACACGTCCAACATGGTCATCATGACTATTACACTCCCTACATTGTCATCATGACTATTACACTCCCAACATAGACATCATGACTATAACACTCACAATATCGTCATCATGACCATTACACTCCCAACATAGTAATCATGACCATTACACTCCCAACATAGTCATCATGACTATTACACTCCCAACATAGTCATCACAACTATTACACTTCCAACAAGGTCATCATGACTATTACACTCCCAACATAGTCATCATGACTATTACACTCCCAACATCGTCATCATGACTATAACATTCCCAACATAGTCATCATGACAATTTCACTCGCAAAATAGTCATCATGACTATTACACTCCCAACATAGTCATCAGAACTATTACACTTCCAACAGAGTCATCGTGAATGCATCACTCAAAAACATAGTCATTATGACTACTACACTTCCAACTTCGTCATCATGACTATTACCCTCCCAACATAGTCATCATAACTATTACACTCCCAACATCGTCATCATGACTGTAACTCCCAACAGAGTCATCATGACAATTTCACTCGCAAAATAGTCATCATGACTATTACACTCCCAACATATCGTCATGACTATTACACTTCCAACTAAGTCATCATGACTATAACTCTCCAAACGTAGTCATCATGACTATTACGCTTCCAACATAGTCGTCATGACTACTACACTTCCAACATAGTCATCATGACTATTACACTCCTAACATAGTCATCTTGACTATTACACTCCCAACACAGTTATCATGACTATTACATTCCCAACATAGTCATCATAACTACTACACTCCCAACATAGTCATCATGACTATTACACTCCCAACATAGCCATCATGACAATTAGACTCCCAACATAGTCATCATGACTATTACACTCCCAACATAGCCATCATGACAATTAGACTCCCAACATAGTCATCATGTCTATTACACTCCCAACATAGTCATAATGACAATTCCACTCCCAACATAAGTCATCATGACAATTACACTCCAAACATAAGACATCATGACAATTACACTCCCAACATAAGTCATCATCACAATTACACTCCCAACATAAGTCATGACAATTACACTTCAAACATAGTCATCATGACTATTACACTCCCAACATCGTCGTCATAACTATTACACTCTCAACTTAGTCATCATTACTATGACACTCCAAACATATTCAACATTATTAACAAACTTCGAACATAGTCGTCATGACTATTACACTATAACCATAGTCATCATGACTATTATACTCCTAACATAGTCATGATGACTATTACTCTCCCAACATCGTCATTACGACTATAACACTCCCAACATAGTAATCATGACCATTACACTCCCAACATAGTCATCATGACTATTACACTCCCAACCTAGTCAACAGAACTATTACACTTCCAACATATTCATCATTAATACTACACTCAACAACATAGTCATTATGACTACTAAACTTCCAACATAATCATGATGACTATTTCACTCTCTACAAAGTCATCATGACTATTACACGTCCAGCATGGTCATCATGACTATTATACTACCAACACTGTCATTATGACTATTACCCTACCAACATTGTCATCATGACTATTACACACCCAACATCGTCATCATGACTATTACACTCCCAAAATAGTTATCAAGAAAATTACAATCTCAACATAGTCATCATGATTATTTGCACTCCCAACATAGTCATCATGACAATTACTCTCCCAACATCGTCATCATGACTATAACACTCACAACATCGTCATCATGATTATTACACCCCCAACATAGTCATCATGACTATTACCCTCCCAACTTAATCGCCATGACTATTATACTCCCAACATAATCATCAGAACTATTACACTTCCTACATATTTATCATGAATACTACACTCAACAACATAGTCATTATGACTACTAAACTTCCAACATAATCATGATGACTATTTCACTCACTACATAGTCATCATGACTTATACACTCCCTACATTGTCATCATGACTATTACACTCCCAACATCGTCCTCATGACTATAACATTCACAACATCGTCATCATGACCATTACACTCCCAACAAAGTAATCATGACCATTACACTCCCAACATAGTCATCATCACTATTACACTCCCAACATAGTTATCATGAATATTACACTCCCGACATAGTTATCATGAATATCACACTCCCAACATAGTCAACATGACTATTACACTTCCAACATAGTCATCATGACTATTACACCCCCAACACAGTCATCATGGCTATTACACTCCCAACATAGCTATCATGACTATTACCCTCCTAACATAGTCATCTTGACTATTACACTCCTAACATAGTCATCATGACTATTACACTACCAACATAGTCATCATGACAATTACACTCCCAAAATGGTCATCATGACTATTACACAACAACACAGCCATCATGACTATTACACCCAAAACATAGCAATCATGACAATTACTCTTCCAACATCGTCATCATGACTATAACACTCACAACATCGTCATCATGACTATTACACTCCCAACATAGTCATCATGACTATTACCCTCCCAACTTAGTCGTCATGACTATTACACTCCCAACGTAGTCATCAGAACTATTACACTTCCAACATAGTCATCATGAATACATCACTCAAAAACATAGTCATTATAACTACTACACTTCCAACATCGTCATCGTGACTATTACACTCCCAACATAGTCATCATAACTATTACACTCCCAACATAGTCATCATGACTATTACACTCCCAACATTGTCATCATGACTATTACACACCCAACATCGTCATCATGACTATTACACTCCCAAAATAGTTATCAAGAAAATTACAATCTCAACATAGTCATCATGACTATTACACTCCCAACATAGTCATCAGAACTATTACACTTCCAACATAGTCATCGTGAATGCATCACTCAAAAACATAGTCATTATGACTACTACACTTCCAACATCGACCATCATGACTATTACACTCCCAACATAGTCATCATAACTACTACACTCCTAACATCGTCATCATGACTATAACTCCCAACAGAGTCATCATGACAATTTCACTCGCAAAATAGTCATCATGACTATTACTCTCCCAACATAGTCATCATGACTATTACACTCCTAACATCGTCGTCATGACTGTTACACTCTTAACATATTCATCATGACTATTACACTCCAAACATAGTCATCATGACTATAAAACTCACAACATCGTCATCATGATTATTACACTCCCAACATAGTCATCATGACTATTACCCTCCCAACTTAGTCGTCATGACTATTATACTCCCAACATAATAATCATCAGAACTATTACACTTCCAACATAGTCATCATGAATACATCACTCAAAAACATTGTCATTATAACTACTACTCTTCCAACATCGGCATCGTGACTATTACACTCCCAACATAGCCATCATGACTATTACACTCCCTACATAGTCATCATAACTATTACACTCCCAACATAGTTATCATGACTATTACACTCCCAACATAGTCATCATGACTATTACACTCCCAACATCGTCATCATGACTATAACATTCCCAACATAGTCATCATGACAATTTCACTCGCAAAATAGTCATCATGACTATTACACTCCCAACATAGTCATCAGAACTATTACACTTCCAACATAGTCATCATGAATGCATCACTCAAAAACAGTCATTATGACTACTACACTTCCACCATCGTCATCATGACTATTACACACCCAACTTCGTCATCATTACTATAACATTCCCAACTTAGTCATCATGACAATTTCACTCGCAAAATAGTAATCATGACTATTACACTCGCAACATATTCGTCATGACTATTACACTTCTAACACCGTCATCATGACTATTACACTTCCAACATAGTCATCATGACCATTACACTCCCAACATCGTCATCATGACTATAACACTCAAAACTACGTCATCATGACTATTACACTTCCAACATAGTCATCATGACTGTAACACTCCCAACATAGTCATCATGACTATTACACTCCAAGAATAGTCATCATGACCATTACACTTCCAACATAGTCATCATGACTATTACAATCCCAACTTAGCCATCATGACTATTACAATTCCAACATAGTCATCATGACTATTACACCCCCAACACAGACATCATGGCTATTACACTTCACACATCGTCATCGTGACTATTACACTCCCAACATAGCCATCATGACTATTAAACTCCCAACATAGACATCATGACTATTACACTCTCAACATTGTTAACAGAACTATTACACTTCCTACATATTCATCATGAATAATACACTTAACAACATAGTCATTATGACTACTAAACTTCCAACATAATCATGATGACTATTTCACTCACTACATAGTCATCATGACTATTACACGTCCAACATGGTCATCATGACTATTACACTCCCTACATTGTCATCGTGACTATTACACTCCCAACATAGACATCATGACTATAACACTCACAATATCGTCATCATGACCATTACACTCCCAACATAGTAATCATGACCATTACACTCCCAACATAGTCATCATGACTGTAACACTCGCATCATCCTAATCATCACTATTACACTCCCAACATAGTTATCATGAATATTACACTCCTAACATAGTCATCATGACTATTACACCCCCAACACAGTCATCATGGCTATTACACTCCCAACATAGCTATCATGTCTATTACCCTCCTAACATAGTTATCATGACTATTACACTCCTAACATAGTCATCATGACTATTACACTCCCAATATAGTCATCATGACAATTACATTCCCAACATGGTCATCATGACTATTACACCCCAACACAGCCATCATGACTATTACACCCCAACACAGCCATCATGACTATTACACCCAAAACATAGCAATCATGACAATTACCCTTCAAACATCGTCATCATGACTATAACACTCACAACATCGTCATCATGACTATTACACTCCCAACATAGCCATCATGACTATTACACTCCCAACATAGTCATCATGAATACATCACTCAAAAACATAGTCATTATAACTACTACACTTCCAACATCGTCATCGTGACTATTACACTCCCAACATAACCATCATGACTATTACACTCCCAACATAGTCATCACAACTATTACACTCCCAACATAGTCATCACGACTATTACACTCCCAACATAGTCATCATGACTATTACACTCCCAACATCGTCATCATGACTATAACATTCCCAACATAGTCATCATGACAATTTCACTCGCAAAATAGTCATCATGACTATTACACTCCCAACATAGTCATCAGAACTATTACACTTCTAACATAGTCATCGTGAATGCATCACTCAAAAACATAGTCATTATGACTACTACACTTCCAACATCGTCATCATGACTATTACACTCCCAACATAGTCATCATAACTATTACATTCCCAACATCGTCATCATGACTATAACTCCCAAGAGAGTCATCATGACAATTTCACTCGCAAAATAGTCATCATGAATATTACACTCCCAACATATTCGTCATGACTATTACACTTCCAACTAAGTCATCATGACTATAACTCTCCAAACGTAGTCATCATGACTATTACGTTTCCAACATAGTCGTCATGACTACTACACTTCCAACATAGTCATCATGACTATTACACTCCTAATATCGTCGGCATGACTATTACACTCTTAACATTGTCATCATGACTATTACACTCCAAACATTGTCATCATGACTATTACACTCCCAACATAGTCATCATGACTATTACACTCCCAGCATGGTCATCATGGCTATTACACCGAAACATAGTCATCATGACTATTACACTCCCAACTTAGTCGTCATGACTATTACACTCCCAACATAGTCATCATGACTATAACTCCCAACATAGTCATCATGACAATTTCACTGGCAAAATAGTCATCATGACTATTACACTCCTAACATATTCGTCATGACTATTACACTCCAATCATAGTCATCATGACTATTATACTCGTAACATCGTCGTCAAGACTATTACACTCTTAACATAGTCATCATGACTATTACACTCCAAACATAGTCATCATGACTATTACACTCCCAACATAGTCATCATGACTATTACACTCCCAACATGGTCATCATGGCTATTACACCCAAACATAGTCATCATGACTATTACACTCCCAACTTAGTCGTCATGACTATTACACTCCCAACATAGTCATCAGAACTATTACACTTCCAACATAGTCATCATGAATGCATCACTCAAAAACATAGGCATTAAGACTACTATACTTCCACCATCGTCATCATGACTATTACACTCCCAACATAGTCATCATGACTATTACACTCCCAACATCGTCATCATGACTATAACTTCCAACATAGTCATCATGACTATTTCACTGGCAAAATAGTCATCATGACTATTACACTCCCAACATATTCGTCATGACTATTACACTCCCAACATAGTCATCATGACTATAACACTCCTAACGTCGTCGTCATGACTATTACCCTCCCAAATTAGTCGTCATGACTATTACACTTCCAACTTAGTCATCATGACTATAACACTCCAAACATAGTCATCATACCTATTTCGCTTCCAACATAGTCGTCATGACTACTACACTCCCAACATAGTCAAAATGACTATTACACTCAAAACATAACCCTCATGACAATTACACTCCCAACATATTCGTCATGACTATTACACTCCCAACATAGTCATCATGACTAGTACCCTCCCAACTTAGTCGTCATGACTATTACACTCCCAACATAGTCAACAGAACTATTACACTTCCAACATATGTGGAAGTGTAATAGTTCATGGACACTACACTCAACAACACAGTCATTATGACTACTAAACTTCCAACATAATCATGATGACTATTACACTCACTACATATTCATCATGACCATTACACTCCCAACATGGTCATCATAACTATTACACTCTCAACACCGTTATCATGACTATTACACTCCCAACATATTTATCATGACTATTACACTCCCAACATAGTCTTCATGACTATAAAACTCACAACATCGTCATCATTACTATTACACCCCCAACATAGTCATCATGACTGTAACACTCCCAACATCGTCATCATGACTATAACACTCGCAACTTAGCCATCATGACTATTACAATCCCAACATAGTCATCATGACTACTACACTCCCAACATAGACATCATGACCATTAGACTCCAAACATAGTCATCATGACTATTATACTCCAAACATAGACATCATGACTATTAGACTCCACACATAGTCATCATGACTATTACACTCCCAACATAGTCATCATGACTATTACGCTTCGAACATAGTCGTCATGACTATAACATTCTCTACATCGTCATCATGACTATAATATTCCCAACATTGCCATCATTACTATTACACTCATAACATATTCGTCATGACTATTACACTCGTAACATAGTCGTCATGACTACTACTCCCCCAACATAGTCATCATGACTATTACACTCCCAACACAGCTATCATGACTATTACATTCCCAATATAGTCATCATGACTGTAACTCTCCCAACATTGTCATCATGACTAAAACACTCCCAACATCGTCATCATGACCCATATACTCCCAACATAGTCATCACGACCATGACACTCCCAACTTAGTCATCATGACTATTACACTCCCAACATAGTCATAGTTGACTATTATATTCACAACAGAATCCAAGGACAAGCACATCGCACTCGGATTGCTAAAGCCAGCAGTCACATCCCACCCAGGCAGTTAAGCCAAGGTCAGCACACACAGACATCGCACACAAACATCTAAGGTCAGCAGTACCTGTGGCACTTAAGCCTAGGTCAGTAGTCACGTCCCACCTAGGCAGTTAAGTTAGGCAGCGTGTGTGCTGACAAGGTCAACACACACGCATACACACGCATAACACACACAGTTAAGCCAAGGTCAGCAGTCACATCCCACCCAGACAGTTAAGCCAGGGTCAGCAGTCACATCCCACCCAGACAGTTAAGCCAAGGTCAACAGTCACAACCCACCCAGACCGTTAAGCCAGGGTCAGCAGTCACATCCCACCCAGACAGTTAAGCCAGGGTCAGCAGTCACATCCCACCCAGATAGTTAAGCCAGGGTCAGCAGTCACATCCCACCCAGACAGTTAAGCCAGGGTCAGCAGTCACATCTCACCCAGACAGTTAAGCCAAAGTCAGCAGTCACATCCCACCCAGACAGTTAAGCCAAAGTCAGCAGTCACATCCCACCCAGTTAAGCCAAGGTCAGCAGTCACATCCCACCCAGTTAAGCCAAGGTCAGCAGTCACATCCCACCCAGACAGTTAAGCCAAACTCAGCAGTCACATCCCACCCAGTTAAGCCAAGGTCAGCAGTCACATCCCACCCAGTTAAGCCAAGGTCAGCAGTCACATCCCACCCAGACAGTTAAGCCAAGGTCAGCAGTCACATCCCACCCAGACAGTTAAGCCAAGGTCAGCAGTCACATCCCACCCAGACAGTTAAACCAAGGTCAGCAGTCACATCCCACCCAGACAGTTAAGCCAGGGTCAGCAGTCACATCCCACCCAGACAGTTAAGCCAAGATCAGCAGTCACATCCCACCCAGACAGTTAAGCCAAGGTCAGCAGTCACACCCAACCCAGACAGTTAAGCCAAAGTCAGCAGTCACATCCCACCCAGTTAAGCCAAGGTCAGCAGTCACATCCCACCCAGACAGTTAAGCCAAGGTCAGCAGTCACATCCAACCCAGACAGTTAAGCCAAAGTCAGCAGTCACATCCAACCCAGACAGTTAAGCCAAAGTCAGCAGTCACATCCCACCCAGTTAAGCCAAGGTCAGCAGTCACATCCCACCCAGTTAAGCCAAGGTCAGCAGTCACATCCCACCCAGACAGTTAAGCCAAGGTCAGCAGTCACATCCCACCCAGACAGTTAAGCCAAAGTCAGCAGTCACATCCCACCCAGACAGTTAAGCCAAAGTCAGCAGTCACATCCCACCCAGTTAAGCCAAGGTCAGCAGTCACATCCCACCCAGTTAAGCCAAGGTCAGCAGTCACATCCCACCCAGACAGTTAAGCCAAGGTCAGCAGTCACATCCCACCCAGACAGTTAAGCCAAAGTCAGCAGTCACATCCCACCCAGTTAAGCCAAGGTCAGCAGTCACATCCCACCCAGTTAAGCCAAGGTCAGCAGTCACATCCCACCCAGACAGTTAAGCCAAGGTCAGCAGTCACATCCCACCCAGACAGTTAAGCCAAGGTCAGCAGTCACATCCCACCCAGACAGTTAAACCAAGGTCAGCAGTCACATCCCACCCAGACAGTTAAGCCAGGGTCAGCAGTCACATCCCACCCAGACAGTTAAGCCAAGATCAGCAGTCACATCCCACCCAGACAGTTAAGCCAAGGTCAGCAGTCACATCCAACCCAGACAGTTAAGCCAAAGTCAGCAGTCACATCCCACCCAGTTAAGCCAAGGTCAGCAGTCACATCCCACCCAGACAGTTAAGCCAAGGTCAGCAGTCACATCCAACCCAGACAGTTAAGCCAAAGTCAGCAGTCACATCCAACCCAGACAGTTAAGCCAAAGTCAGCAGTCACATCCCACCCAGTTAAGCCAAGGTCAGCAGTCACATCCCACCCAGACAGTTAAGCCAAGGTCAGCAGTCACATCCCACCCAGACAGTTAAGCCAAGGTCAGCAGTCACATCCCACCCAGACAGTTAAGCCAGGATCAGCAGTCACATCCAACCCAGACAGTTAAGCCAGGGTTCAGTAGTCGCATCCCACCCAGTTAAGCCAAGGTCAGCAGTCACATCCCACCCAGACAGTTAAGCCAAGGTCAGTAGTCACATCCCACCCAGACAGTTAAGCCAAGGTCAGCAATCACATCCCACCCAGACAGTTAAGCCAAGGTCAGCAGTCACATCCCACCCAGACAGTTAAACCAAGGTCAGCAGTCACATCCCACCCAGACAGTTAAGCCAGGGTCAGCAGTCACATCCCACCCAGACAGTTAAGCCAAGATCAGCAGTCACATCCCACCCAGACAGTTAAGCCAAGGTCAGCAGTCACACCCAACCCAGACAGTTAAGCTAAAGTCAGCAGTCACATCCCACCCAGTTAAGCCAAGGTCAGCAGTCACATCCCACCCAGACAGTTAAGCCAAGGTCAGCAGTCACATCCAACCCAGACAGTTAAGCCAAAGTCAGCAGTCACATCCAACCCAGACAGTTAAGCCAAAGTCAGCAGTCACATCCCACCCAGTTAAGCCAAGGTCAGCAGTCACATCCACCCAGTTAAGCCAAGGTCAGCAGTCACATCCCACCCAGACAGTTAAGCCAAGGTCAGCAGTCACATCCCACCCAGACAGTTAAGCCAAAGTCAGCAGTCACATCCCACCCAGACAGTTAAGCCAAAGTCAGCAGTCACATCCCACCCAGTTAAGCCAAGGTCAGCAGTCACATCCCACCCAGTTAAGCCAAGGTCAGCAGTCACATCCCACCCAGACAGTTAAGCCAAGGTCAGCAGTCACATCCCACCCAGACAGTTAAGCCAAAGTCAGCAGTCACATCCCACCCAGTTAAGCCAAGGTCAGCAGTCACATCCCACCCAGTTAAGCCAAGGTCAGCAGTCACATCCCACCCAGACAGTTAAGCCAAGGTCAGCAGTCACATCCCACCCAGACAGTTAAGCCAAGGTCAGCAGTCACATCCCACCCAGACAGTTAAACCAAGGTCAGCAGTCACATCCCACCCAGACAGTTAAGCCAGGGTCAGCAGTCCACATCCCACCCAGACAGTTAAGCCAAGATCAGCAGTCACATCCCACCCAGACAGTTAAGCCAAGGTCAGCAGTCACATCCAACCCAGACAGTTAAGCCAAGTCAGCAGTCACATCCCACCCAGTTAAGCCAAGGTCAGCAGTCACATCCCACCCAGACAGTTAAGCCAAGGTCAGCAGTCACATCCAACCCAGACAGTTAAGCCAAAGTCAGCAGTCACATCCAACCCAGACAGTTAAGCCAAATTCAGCAGTCACATCCCACCCAGTTAAGCCAAGGTCAGCAGTCACATCCCACCCAGACAGTTAAGCCAAGGTCAGCAGTCACATCCCACCCAGACAGTTAAGCCAAGGTCAGCAGTCACATCCCACCCAGACAGTTAAGCCAGGATCAGCAGTCACATCCAACCCAGACAGTTAAGCCAGGGTTCAGCAGTCGCATCCCACCCAGTTAAGCCAAGGTCAGCAGTCACATCCCACCCAGACAGTTAAGCCAAGGTCAGTAGTCACATCCCACCCAGACAGTTAAGCCAAGGTCAGCAATCACATCCCACCCAGACAGTTAAGCCAAGGTCAGCAGTCACATCCAACCCAGACAGTTAAGCCAAGGTCAGCAGTCACATCCAACCCAGACAGTTAAGCCTAGGTCAGCAGTCACATCCAACCCAGACAGTTAAGCCAAGGTCAGCAGTCACATCCAACCCAGACAGTTAAGCCAAGGTCAGCAGTCACATCCAACCCAGACAGTTAAGCCAAGGTCAGCAGTCACATCCAACCCAGACAGTTAAGCCAGGGTCAGCAACAAGGTCATCCCACTGGGACTGTCTGGGGCGGGGTTTGACCCGGCCGCCTCAGAGTCAGACTGACAACTAAGACAATCAAGCCACCGAGGAACAACCAGTTGTGTTAGATTTGGAAGTTATATTTATATTACACATGCTATAAATATTGTATAATAGCTTTTTCCGTGTAAGCTTTTATATATTATATATATATTATTTTTTATATTTTATATATATATATATATATATATATATATATATATATATATATATATATATATATATATATATATATATATATATATATATATATATATATATATATATATATATAATAATCATGACAATTACATTTCCAACATAGTCATCATGACTATTACACTCCCAACATCGTCGTCAATGTTATGAGACTCCAAACATAATCATTATGACTGTTACACACCCAACATCGTCATCATGACTATAACATTCCCAACATAGTGATCATGACAATTACATTTCCAACATAGTCATCATGACTGTAACACTCCCAACATAGTCATGATGGCTATTACTCTCCCAACATCGTCATCATGACTATAACACTCACAACGTTTGTTGGTTGTGAGTGTTATAGTCATGATGTTTGACTATACTCAAAACGTCAAACTCACAAACGTTTGACTCCTGGTCAAAACGTTTTGTGCTACTCAAAACCAACAAACGTTGTGAGTGTTATAGTCATGATGACGATGTTGGGAGAGTAATAGTGATCATGACTATGTTGAGAGTGTTACAGTCATGATGACTGTGTTGGAAATGTAATTGTCATGATCACTATGTTGGGAATGTTATAGTCATGATGACGATGTTGGGTGTGTAACAGTCATAATGATTATGTTTGGAGTCTCATAACATTGACGACGATGTTGGGAGTGTAATAGTCATGATGACTATGTTGTGAATGTTATGGTCATAATGACTATGATGGGAGTGTAACAGTCATGATGACTATGATGGGAGTGTAATAGTCATGATGACTATGTTGGGAGTGTAATAGTCATGTTGACTATGTCGGATGTGAAATAGTCATGATGACTAAGTTGGGAGTGTAATGGTAATCATGACTATGTTGGGAGTGTTACAGCCATGATGACTATGTTGGGAGTGTAATAGTGTAATAGTCATGATAGCTATGATGTGAGTGCAGTAGTCATGATGACGATGTTGTGAGTGTAACACTCCTGATGACTATGTTGTTAGTATAATAGGCTTGACGACTATGTTGGTAGTATAATAGTCATGATGACTATGTTGGGAGTGTAATAGTCATGATGACTAAGGTGGGAATATAATAGTCATGACGACTATGTTGGGAATGTAAGAGTCATTACGACTATGTTGGGAGTGTAACAGTCCTGATGACTATGTTGGGAGATTATTAGTCATGATGACTATCTTGGGAGTGTAATAGTCATGATGACTATGTTGGGAGTGTAATAGTCATGACGATTATGTTGAGAGTGTCATTGTCATGATGACCATGTTGCGACTGTAATAGTGATGATGACTATGTTTGGAGTGTAATAGTGATGATGACTATGTTGGGAGTGTAATAGTCATGATGACTATGTTGGGATTGTAATAGTAATGACGCATATGTTGAGAGTGTAATTGTCATGATTACTATGTTCCGAATGTAATAGTCATGATGACTGTGTTGGGAGTGTAATAATCATGACAACTATGTTGGAAGTGTAATGGTCATGATGACTATGTTGGGAGTGTATTAGTCAAGATGATTATGTTGGGGTGTAAATGTCCTGATGATTATGTTGGGAGTGTATGAGTCATGATGACTTTGTTAGGAGTGCAATATTTATGATTACTATGTTGGGAGTGTAACAGTCATGATGACTATTTTGGGAGATTAATAGTCATGGTGACTATGTTGCGAGTGTAATAGTCATGATGACTATGCTGGGAGTGTTATAGTCATGACGACTATGTTGGGAGTATAATAGTCATGATGACTATGTTGGCAGTGTAATAGTCATGACGACTATGTTGAAAGTGTAATAATCATGATGACTATTTTGGGATTGTAATAGTCATGACGACTATGTTGGCAGTGTTATAGTGATGATGACTATGTTGTAAATATAATAGTCAACTATGACTATGTTATGAGTGTAATAGTCATGATAACTAAGTTGGGAGAGTAATGGTCGTGATGACTTTGTTGGGAGTATATGGGTCATGATGACGATGTTGGGAGTGTTTAAGTCATGATGACAATGTTGGGAGAGTTACAGACATGATGAGAATGTTGGGAGTGTAATAGTCATGATGACAATGTTGGGAGTGTAATAGTCACGATGACGATGTTGGAAGTGTAGTAGTTATAATGAATATGTTTTTGAGTGATGTATTCATGATGACTATGTTGGGAGTGTAATAGTCATGACGACTAAGTTGGGAGGGTAATAGTCATGATGACTATGTTGGGAGTGTAATAGTCATGATGACTATGTTGGAAGTGTAATAGTCATGATGACGATGTTGTGAGTGTTATAGTCATGATGACGATGTTTGAAGGGTAATTGTCATGATTGCTATGTTTTGGGTGTAACAGTCATGATGGCTATGTTGGGTGTAATAGTCATGATGACCATGTTGGGAATGTAATTGTCATGATGACTATATCGGGAGTGTAATAGTCATGATGACTATGTTAGGAGTGTAATAGTCATGATAACTATGTTAGGAGGGTAATAGTCATGATAGCTATGTTGGGAGTGTAATAGCCATGATGACTGTGTTGGGGGTGTAATAGTCATGATGACTATGTTGGGAGTGTAATATTCATGATAACTATGTTGGGAGTGTAATAGTGATGATGAGGATGTTGGGTGTGTTACAGTCATGATGACTATGTTGGGAGTGTAATGGTCATGATTACTATGTTGGGAGTGTAATGGTCATTATGACGATATTGTGAGTGTTATAGTCATGATGTCTATGTTGGGAGTGTAATAGTCATGATGACAATGTAGGGAGTGTAATAGTCATGATGACCATGTTGGACGTGTAATAGTCATGATGACTATGTAGTGAGTGAAATAGTCATCATGATTATGTTGGAAGTTTAGTAGTCATAATGACTATGTTGTTGAGTGTATTATTCATGATGAATATGTAGGAAGTGTAATAGTTCTGTTGACTATGTTGGGAGTGTAATAGTCATGATGTCTATGTTGGGAGTTTAATAGTCATGATGGCTATGTTGGGAGTGTAATAGTCACGATGACGATGTTGGGAGTGTAATAGCCATGACGTCTGTGTTGGGGGTGTAATAGTCATGATGACTATGTTGGGATTGTAATAGTCATGATGGCTAAGTTGGGATTGTAATAGTCATGATGACTATGTTGCAAGTGTAATGGTCATGATGACTATTCTTGGAGTGCAATTGTCATGATGACTATGTTGGGAGTGTTACAGTCATGATGACTATGTTGGAAGTGTAATTGTCATGATGACGTTGTTGTGAGTGTTATAGTCATGATGACGATGTTGGGAGTGTAATGGTCATGATGACTATGTTGGAAGTGTAATAGTCATGATGACGTTGTTGTGAGTGTTATAGTCATGATGACGATGTTGGGAGTGTAATGGTCATGATGACGGTGTTGGAAGTGTAATAGTCATGACGAATATGTTGCGAGTGTAATAGTCATGATGACTATTTTGCGAGTGAAATTGTCATGATGACTAAGTTGGGAATGTTATAGTAATGATGACTATGTTGGGAGTGTAATAGTCATGATGACGATGGTGGAAGTGTAGTAGTCATAATGACTGTTTATGAGTGATGCATTCATGATGACTATGTTGGAAGTGTAATAGTTCTGATGACTATGTTGGGAGTGTAATAGTCATGATGACTATTTTGCGAGTGAAATTGTCATGATGACTATGTTGGGAATGTTATTGTCATGATGACGATGTTGGGAGTGTAATAGTCATGATGACTATGTTGGGAGTGTAATAGTCATGATAACTATGTTGGGAGTGTAATAGTTATGATGACTATGTTGGGAGTGTAATAGTCATGATGGCTATGTTGGGAGTGTAATAGTCACGATGACTATGTTGGAAGAGTAGTAGTTATAATGACAATGTTTTTGAGTGATGTATTCATGATGACTATGTTGGAAGTGTAATAGTTCTGATGATTATGTTGGGAGTATAATAGTCATGACGACTAAGTTGGGAGTGTAATAGTCATGATGACTATGTTGGGAGTGTAATAATCATGATGACGATGTTGTGAGTGTTATAGTCATGATGACTATGTTTGGAGTGTAATAGTCATGATGAATATGTTAAGAGTGTAATAGTCATGACGACGATGTAGGGAGTGTAATAGTCATGATGACCAAGTTGGACGTGTAATAGTCATGATGACTATGTAGTGAGTGAAACTTCCAACATGATTATGTTGGAAGTTTAGTAGTCATAATGACTATGTTGTTGAGTGTATTATTCATGATGAATATGTAGGAAGTGTAATAGTTCTGTTGACAATGTTGGGAGTGTAATAGTCATGATGT
Source organism: Procambarus clarkii (assembly GCF_040958095.1). Classification (NCBI taxonomy): domain Eukaryota; kingdom Metazoa; phylum Arthropoda; class Malacostraca; order Decapoda; family Cambaridae; genus Procambarus; species Procambarus clarkii. The sequence goes on from NC_091183.1 coordinate 22,536,144, forward strand.
CTATGTTGGGAGTTTAATAGTCATGATGGCTATGTTGGGAGTGTAATAGTCCCGATGACGATGTTGGGAGTGTAATAGTCACGATGACGATGTTGGGAGTGTAATAGTCATGATGTCTGTGTTGGGGGTGTAATAGTCATGATGACTATGTTGGGATTCTAATAGTCATGATGGCTAAGTTGGAATTGTAATAGTCATGATGACTATGTTGGAAGTGTAATGGTCATGATGACTATTCTTGGAGTGTAATAGTCATGATGACTATGTTGGGAGTGTTATACAGTCATGATGAGTATGTTGGAAGTGAAATAGTCATGATGACGATGTTGGGAGTGTAATGGTCATGATGACTATGTTGGAAGTGTAATAGTCATGATGACAGTGTTGGAAGTGTAATAGTCATGACGAATATGTTGCGAGTGTAATAGTCATGATGACATTGTTGTGAGTGTTATAGTCAAGATGACGATGTTGGGAGTGTAATGGTCATGATGACTATGTTGGAAGTGTAATAGTCATGATGACTATGTTGGAAGTGTAATAGTTCTGATGATTATGTTGGGAGTATAATAGTCATGACGACTATGTTGGGAGTGTAATAATCATGATGACTATGTTGGGAGTGTAATAATCATGATGACGATGTTGTGAGTGTTATAGTCATGATGACTATGTTTGGAGAGTAATAATCATGATGACTATGTTAAGAGTGTAATAGTCATGACGACGATGTTAGGAGTGTAATAGTCATGATGACTATGTTGGAAATGTAGTAGTCATGATGACTACGTGTGGAGAGTTATAGTCTTGATGACTTAGTTGGAAGTGTAATAGTTATGACGAATATGTTGGGAGAGTAATAATCATGATGACTATTTTGCGAGTGAAATTGTCATGATGACTCTGTTGGGAGTTATAGTCATGATGACGATGTTAGGAGTGTAATAGTCATGATGACTATGTTGGGAGTTTAATAGTCATGATGACGATGTTGGAAGTGTAGTAGTCATAATGACTATGCTTTTGAGTGATGCATTCACGATGACTATGTTGGAAGTGTAATAGTTCTGATGACTATGTTGGGAGTGTAATAGTCATGATGACTATTTTGCGAGTGAAATTGTCATGATGACTATGTTGGGAATGTTATAGTCATGATGACGATGTTGGGAGTGTAATAGTCATGATGACTATGTTGGGTGTGTAATAGTCATGATGACTATGTTGGGAGTGTAATAGTTGTGATGACTATGTTGGGAGTGTAATAGTCATGATAGCTATGTTGGGAGTGTAATAGTCACGATGACGATGTTGGAAGTGTAGTAGTTATAGTGACAATGTTTTTGAGTGATGTATTCATGATGACTATGTTGGAAGTGTAATAGTTCTGATGACTACGTTGGGAGTGTAATAGTCATGACGACTAAGTTGGGAGGGTAATAGTCATGATGACTATGTTGGGAGTGTAACAGTCATGATGACGATGTTGTGAGTGTTATAGTCATGATGACGATGTTGGAAGAGTAATTGTCATGATTGCTATGTTTTGGGTGTAATAGTCATGATGGCTGTGTTGGGGTGTAATAGTCATGATGACCATGTTGGTAGTGTAATAGTCATGATGACTATGTTTATGCATCAGATTCTTAACTTACAATATTTATGATTTACCAATTTGTTACTACCTAGACTCAATTTCACAAAACTGTATAAACCTGGAACTTAAAATTTGTCAATCTGAATAATAAAATGATAACTTTGTTATGCAGATGAAGAGTCACAATAACGTGGCTGAGAAAGGTTGACCAAACAACATACTAGATATTGAAGAGACGATCACATTTCAATTCATCCAGAACTATTATCAAGTCGATTGTGACGACCATGAAACGTCTTCGTCTTCTCAAGTGTGTGTGGTTTGGTAACATAACTTTGTTAATTATCAACTAATCATTAATTTACTCACTTAAATATTTTCACATTAATATTAGCTACTATAGTAATTCTTGTGTTACAATATCCCAGCAATGTTAATGGACTCTCAAGCTTTAATTACATCTGCGTCTCATTCATTTCTTTCTTTATTATGCACCCCATACCCATCCCGTGGGCGATTGTGGAAAAGAGTAACATAGGCATATAATCGGTTCAGAAACTGAACCCATAGTTTTCTCATAATGTGATGTGTATTTTGTGCTTTCCGAGTGTAACATTTTATGAGAGTTGGATGATTTAGGATTACGTGGTGTCTGGTGGCCACAGTCACTCTCTTAATTGGTTATTCATCCCTCGGTGTCATTACTCCTGCATTCCACCATTTTCGTCCAAAGCGGAAAAACAAAAATGTGTATACTCTTTTTACTCTCCTGACATTAGTTCTTGAGCTACATATTTCATTTTGATAGCAATGTGTTCGCAATAAAATTCTCTAGAGGAACATATGTAAAAAAGGTCACCAAAGGTATAGGGATACCAGCATCAAATAAATAACTACGTAGATGACTCGCCGTGAGCGCCAAACTGCAACAAAATGTTTCTACTCTTGGGGTTGTTGTCAACTCCACACTTGTCCTACACCGTTAATTTTGGTATCACTCGACTCGCAATATAATTCCCAACGTAGAGAAATAAATATATACGTAGAATCATGGTCGCGGCCCACACGCAAGAGTGTGGGAAGTGGCCGAACTGTTACCCAGTATCATTGACAGGACAACACATGTGCGATACGGGGCTTTGAAAGTTTATACTTATTTCACTGTCCTGACATTATTTGTCTATGTACGTCATTCATTTTTGTGCCAATGTGTTCGCAATAGAATATTCTATAAGGACGTAGGTAAAAAAGATCAATAAAGCGTAAGTTAGATTAGCGCCAAATATAAAACAACGCTGGAACATATCAGTGAGCGTCAAACACACACGAAATATTTTTACTGTTGTTATGTTTTTCAAGTTTATATTTGTTGCACACAGTTATTTTTGGTTGTACATTGATCGCAATAAAAATTCCTAAACACACATATGAATATAATACATGATATGGGGGAAGCCTTTCCAGCATAAACGCCTAAAGTCACCCAACTAGAACCCGTTTGGGACCCTCATGCACACACCCGCTACACCCAAAAAAAATTCTATGAAGTTTCGAGTCTACTTACCGGCAGTTTATGTGATAGTGTTCATTCAGGTATCAAAATACTCGCAATAAATATACTACACAAACTTGGACCAATTATGTGTACTTACCAAGGAAAAGCTGATTGTGGAACAGTAAGTTGAGCATTTTTTCTCCACTCCACCTTCTTCAGGTCAACATTCCTGAAGTTGCTCAACAGATGTTTCGTAGATGGAGTGAAGCTGTTGCGGGTGGTTACTTCTTCACCACCCAATACACCCTTTTCTGGTGGTAATTGGTGTAGCAGGGAATAACACAGAGTGCATCACAGGACCTGTGCAACATCACAGGTCCTGCATCCTATGTTGGTGTCCTTCCTTTTACCTGACCGTGCGCAGGCATGACACTGAGACATTTGGGCAGTCTGTAAAGTTCATGTTTCAGTTTGTAATTTAGCTGATTTTCAGAATCAACAATACGCTCTTGTCTTCTCGGTGTAGGTGCAACACTTGAGTCAGAGTCGTCTGTCAAAACCGTCTCGTCAAATGGCAGTGTGCCAGACGTCTTGGGTTCTGATTCTGTTGCTGCTTCAGCTTGAGGTGTTGAAGTAAACAAAGGCCGCCTCACACCAGATGGACCGGGAGTTTGCACAGCGTCAGCATAGGCAGGACCTGTGTCATCATTTATGTCTGGAGCATGCCGCAAGTGTTGAGATATACCCGGGGCCCAGTGCAATGGGGACCAAATTGCCACCTCGTGGAACTGTAGCAATGTTAGCTTCTTTCGATCAGTTGTGTGGTATTTGTACAAAACATAGGCATTATGCAATGCCATTTGCAGGAAATAAAACGTTATCTTTTTTGTCCACTTGTGAGTTTTCCTGGTAAAATGGTAATACTTCAGCATTTGATCGAAGTGGTCCACACCTTTCATGAACTTATTGTACTCACAAATTGCAGTAGGTTTGTTCACTATTACCTGTTGTAGTCCAGTTGTTCCGTCGCGTTTGCGAATTCGTTTCCTTCGCTGAACTTGCTGAGTGTCTACATTGTGGATGTTGGTAATGATTGAGACCAATCGCTTGTCTTTCCACAGTAGAAGGAAGGTGTTATCTTTGCGGCGGTATACGGTGGTATCCAGTGGAAGTCTACCCTTGGCTAGAGCTTGCAATTCCTTTGGGGCGCCACGTAGCAGTCTAATTGTGCCACATGTGTACACCCCAAGTTCTCTCAACTTCTCTGTTAGGGTAACCGAGTTGTAGTAATTATCCATGTACAGATGGTGACTCTTGTTCACTAAAGGCTGAATATACCCCGTTACTGCTTCCATTTTTGTCTTACCAATAACTGAGTATACGTCAAAGTCATATATGTAGCCAGATACTGATTCAGCAAGCATATAAAGTTTCACACCATACTTGTCTGGATTGTTTGGATTGTACACTTTGAACGATAGTCAGCCACGCCATGCCATTGTACCTTCATCTAAACACAACTCTTTCTTGGGGATGTAAACTTCTGCAAACCTCTCTTTCAAATATTCCATCACTGGTCTCACTTTTATCAACTTATCAGTATTGTTCAAGGGCACTGCATTGTTATTGAATGTATTGAAAAACTGGTTTATATGCTGGAAACGTTTCGTCGTCATAAACAAGTTGAAGAAACGAACATGCCATGGTTTTCCTGTTTGCCAATACATCCTCATAGTTGGGAGCCTGCTTATCCCCATCAATATGCATAGTCCCAAAAATCTGGCCATTTCTTTTACCTTCACTGGTTTCCAAATATTTGAGACATTTTCATTGGCCATCCGGAATATCTGCGAGGCATACTAATTTGTTTCAGTTGTCAAGAATTCAACCAGGGCTCGCGTAATGAACAATTGAATAAATGCTAGTGCACTAGTAGGTTGGGGAATGGTGGGGTCAGGCGTTCCGGTAAAATCATCAACATTTGGGGGAGTGTTGCTACGACTCCAGCCATCACTAGCCCTAGGCTGCCGAGTACGTACTGGACGTGTACGCCTTTGAGGAGGCTTGGATGAATCTTCCTCACTTTTCTCATCACTTAGAAATTCCATGCTAAGATCACTGTTAGAACCACTTTGCACAGTTTGTCGTGTTTTCCTACGACGAGAAACATTTCTGATACTTAGCCTTCTCGGTGGTTTACATGCACCACGTGTGTGCCTTGTTGGAGGAGGAGGGGGTGGCGGTGCCTCCTCCTCCTCAGTGAGGTTCTCGGTCTCCTCATCACTCGTTGCTGTATCATTCACTGCATGGCCCTGAACGCCACTATACTCGTTGTAATAATCCAAATTACCTTCAACTCCCTCAATATCACCTTCATCATACTCAACCTCGGATAAAGCTTCCACGAGGTCTGGGGTATTTGTGGGTGTGAGTTTCACTCGTCTATACGTACGATAAATCATACTTATTTTGTCCTCTTTCGAGAAACTGGACGCTCCCTTGGGCGTAGAACGATTTGAGCCTTAACCTGGATCCATTGTAGATGAATGTATTGGGTATAATACACACGGGAACGGGTAAAACTGCTGAAAACCGCTCGAGTTTGGCGCGCGAGGGGAGCGTGATCGACCCACTACACGTGACAAGAAAACAATGGGCCTGTCACGTGACCGCGTAGGCCGACGTGCCATGCGGCCTAGTGGAGAGAAAGAGAACTTCATGGCGCGCAGTTTGGAACAAACCCAAAGTAAATCGGATTGAAATTGAATTTTATACTATTATTTTTTATGGAGACATAATTTTATGTTTTTTGTGCAGAAGCAGGTAGACGACAACGGACACAAAGATATGTCGGGGGGGGGGGGGGGTTAGGGGGGAGGGGAAAGTGTTATCACTTTCGTGCTCCCGGCAAACGATAAAAAAAAACTTTCCCCTTGTGTGCCCAGCTTTTCGGGCTCTGGACCGGCAACACTGAAAAGTGTATACTCTTTTCACTGTCCTGACATTAATTCTTGATGTACGTATTTCATTTTGGTAGCAATGTGTTTGCAATAAAATTCTCTAGAAGAACATATGTATAAAATGTCACCAAAGCATGAGTTATACCAGCACTAAATAAAGAACTACATAGATCACTTGCCGTGAGCGCCAAACAGCGACAAAATGTTTTTACTCTTTTGATGGTTGTCAACTCTAAACTTGTCGTACAGCGTTAAATTTGGTATCACTGAACTTGCAATAAAGTTCCCTACGCAGACAGATGCATATAAATGTAAATTCATGGTCGCGGCCCACCCGCAAGAGTCTGGGAAGTGGCCGAAGTATTACCCAGTACTGCACACCCAACGACACATCTGCGATACCACACTTTGAAAGTGATTACTATTTTCACAGTCCTGACATTAATTTTCGATGTACGTATTTCATTTTTGTACCAATGTGTTCGCAATAGAATGTTCTAAAAGAACATTGGTATAAAAGATCAACAAAGCGTAAGTTAGAGCGGCACCAAATATAAAAATACGTTGGTCCATAGCCGTGAGCGTCAAACACCAACGAAATGCTTTTAGTGTTGTCATGTTTGTTAAGTGTATACTTGTTGTACACCGTTTTTTTTGTAGGACAGTGATCGCAATAAAATTCCCTACACAGACATATGCATATAAAATAAAAATACGGGGGAAGCCCAAAGTCACCCTACTGTAACCCGTTTGGGACACTCATAGCCACACCCGCAACACCCAAAAAAAAAACTTCATGAAGTTTCTCGTCTACTTACGCAAGTTTATGAAGTTTATGTGATACAGTGTTCATTCTGGTATCAAATTAGTCGCAATAAATTTGACTATAAGACTACAAAAACTTATATAAATTATGTGTACTTTCCAAGGGAAAGATGATTGTAGAACAATAAGTTGAGCATTTTTTATCCATTCCACCTCCTTTAGGTCAACATTCCTGAAGTTGCTCAACAGATGTTTCATAGGTGGAGTGAAGCTGTCGTGGGCGGTTACTTCTTGTCCACCCAATACACCCTTTTCTGGTTGTATTTGGTGTAGCAAGGTATAACACAGAGTCCAACTTCACATGTCTTGCATCCTATGCTGGTCTCCCTCCTTATACCGGATCTGTAGCATACGTGACACCTACGACGTTTTTGGAATTTGATTTTTTCATGTGTTAGCATGTAGTTCAGACGATTTTCTGAATCAATAATACGTCTCTTTCTTTTCGAAGGAAGAGTAAGACGTGTCTGAGTAATTTCTCACACTCGTCTCGTCTAATGGTTGTGTACCAGACATCTCATGTTCTGATTCAGTTGAGGACGCATGGGCTTGAGGTGTTGAAGTAAACAAAGGCCCCCTCACACCAGATGGCCCGAGTGTTGACACGGCGGAAGCATAGGCAGGCCCTGTGTCATCATTTATGTCGGGAACATGTATCAAGGGTGTAGCTGTTGTTGCTGTTTGATGCCATTCTTCCGTGTTCCACTTCAATAGGGACCAAATTCCACCTCGTGAACCTGTAGCAATGTTAGCTTCCTGCGATCGCTTGTGCTGCTCTTGTTTTCACCCACTTACAGCACATAGCCAAAAAAGTCTGTAAAACGGTCGGTAAAATTTCTGAAATCAGACATTATCTTCCCCACTCTGCGCTCCTCCCATTATACTATGCATTAATGTATCCCTATTTGTTTAATTTACACACACACACACACACATATATATATATATATATATATATATATATATATATATATATATATATATATATAGCAGCAGCCAAAAAGCTAGCCAGCAGCAGCCAAAACCTAGCCAGCCAGCAGCCAAAAACTAAGTGAGTATGACCCGTTACTGAAATCAATGCTAGAAAAAGCCCTTAATCTCTCTCTTGATGACCTACAGTGGAAACAAGCCTCTCTTCCCGTAAGACTTGGGGGCCTCGGAGTTCGAACAGCTACGCAAATCGCTGTTCCAGCCTTCCTGTCCTCCTTATCAGCATCCGACGACCTTGTGAAGGAAATTCTACCTGCCCACTTACATCAGCTGGCAGGTGCACATGATCCCAATTTTACACGCTGTGCCACAGAGTGGGCCTCTCATGCAGGCTCATCACCTCAACCACCATCCCCAAAAGCCCACAAGCAATCCAGCTGGGATGGCCCCATTGTAGACCAAGTTGCTGCAACAACACAACACGACATTGCTCGCCTCACAGCAGTAGCAGCCCCACATGCAGGGGATTTCCTGTTAGCATCCCCAATGTCGGCAACTGGCACGCGTCTCACACCACACGCCCTCCGAATTGCTGTGGCCCTTCGCCTTTCTGCCCCAATCCACACCAGATATAGGTGTATTTGCGGCGAGGTGGTGGCTGACAGGTACGGCCACCATGGCCTACTCTGCCAAAGCACAGGGGGATGGCACTCGAGGCACAGTGAAGTTAACGACATCATCAAGAGGAGCCTCACCACAGCTGGATGCCCAGCTGAAAGAAAGCCCCGTTACCTAACACCCCGTAACTCTGATGCTCTTATTGGTCGCCCGGATGATATCACAGTGAACCCCTGGAAGAATGGCAAGCAGTTGGTATGGGACTACACGTGCGTATCAACCCTGGCTAACACCTACATTAACCTCAGTGTTGCACAACCAGGTGACGCTGCCACCCACAGGGAAGCAGCCAAATCCCGTAAGTATAGAGAACTGGATCACCATTTCAATTTTGTCCCCATTGCTTCTGAGACACTCGGCGCCTGGGGTAAAAGTGCTACCAGTTTTTTGAAGGAACTGAGTTCTAGGCTCATTGAAACAACAAGGGACCCTAGAGCTGCCAGCTTTCTTTTCCAGCGCCTCAGCGTGGCGATACAGAGGGGAAATGCGCACTGCATCCAGGGTTCTTGCCCGCCATCTGAGGAGCTGGAGGAACTCGACAACCTATGATAACCATCTTTGTAACCTATATGTAACTCCTTTTTTGTAAGAAGGTTCAAATAAAGGAAATATATATGTGTACATACAAAAGAATGGGGGTGGTAGAAGATAATATTAGTGTTCAGTGAGAGACCACAAGGTCTCCTCTGAATACTTTTTATTTTCTTCTCCGAGGCTATTGGTCCCCACATTGGCACCAGAGGTGGTACCCTCACAAATTTATATATATATATATATATATATATATATATATATATATATATATATATATATATATATATATATATATATATATGTCGTACCTAATAGCCAGAACGCACTTCTCAGCCTACTATTCAAGGCCCGATTTGCCTAATAAGCCAAGTTTTCATGAATTAATGTCTACCTAACCTACCTAACCTAACCTAACCTAGCTTTTTTTGGCTACCTAACCTAACCTTACCTATAAATATAGGTTAGGTTAGGTTAGGTAGGGTTGGTTAGGTTCGGTCATATATCTACGTTAATTTTAACTCCAATAAAAAAAAATTGACCTCATACATAGAGAAAAGGGTTGCTTTATCATTTCATAAGAAAAAAATTATAGTAAATATATTAATTCAGGAAAACTTGGCTTATTAGGCAAATCGGGCCTTGAATAGTTGGCTGAGAAGTGAGTTCTGGCTACTAGGTACGACATATATATATATATATATATATATATATATATATATATATATATATATATTAGTATATTTTGGTAGCAGTCTTTCCTGTAGACATATATTATTAAATATGACCGAAAAAGTAAGATTAATAATTCTAACACGAATTTTCTCAATCTTTCGTACATTTATTTTCACTGTTGGAGGTAAATCAAAAATCAATTCTCCAAAATTCATTTTTATTTCTAGTCTGACGCGACACGAGCGCGTTTCGTAAAACTTATTACATTTTCAAAGACTTTAGTGTACAAATACACAACTGAATAGAACTTACGCATCTCCGATTTTATATCTACATTTTAGTGAGGTGGATGGGGTGAGGTGGCATTAATAGGGTATTAATTTCATCAACACAAGACAGAACAAGAGGTGGCATTAATAGGGTATTAATTTCATCAACACAAGACAGAACACGAAACAATGGGTATTGAATAGAAGTGTATGTAGAAAGCCTATTGGTCCATATTTCTTGATGCTTCTATATTGGAGCGGAGTCTTGAGGTGGGTAGAATATAGTTGTGCATTAATTGGCTGTTGATTGCTGGTGTTGACTTCTTGATGTGTAGTGCCTCGCAAACGTCAAGCCGCCTGCTATCGCTGTATCTATCGATGATTTCTGTGTTGTTTACTAGGATTTCTCTGGCGATGGTTTGGTTGTGGGAAGAGATTATATGTTCCTTAATGGAGCCCTGTTGCTTATGCATCGTTAAACGCCTAGAAAGAGATTTTGTTGTCTTGCCTATATACTGGGTTTTTTGGAGCTTACAGTCCCCAAGAGGGCATTTGAAGGCATAGACGACGTTAGTCTCTTTTAAAGCGTTCTGTTTTGTGTCTGGAGAGTTTCTCATGAGTAGGCTGGCCGTTTTTCTGGTTTTATAGTAAATCGTCAGTTGTATCCTCTGATTTTTGTCTGTAGGGATAACGTTTCTATTAACAATATCTTTCAGGACCCTTTCCTCCGTTTTATGAGCTGTGGAAAAGAAGTTCCTGTAAAATAGTCTAATAGGGGGTATAGGTGTTGTGTTAGTTGTCTCTTCAGAGGTTGCATGGCGTTTCACTTTCCTTCTTATGATGTCTTCGACGAAACCATTGGAGAAGCCGTTGTTGACTAGGACCTGCCTTACCCTACAGAGTTCTTCGTCGACTTGCTTCCATTCTGAGCTGTGGCTGAGAGCACGGTCGACATATGCGTTAACAACACTCCTCTTGTACCTGTCAGGGCAGTCGCTGTTGGCATTTAGGCACATTCCTATGTTCGTTTCCTTAGTGTAGACTGCAGTGTGGAAACCTCCGCTCTTTTCCATGACTGTTACATCTAGAAAGGGCAGCTTCCCATCCTTTTCCATCTCGTAAGTGAAACGCAGCACGGAACTCTGCTCAAATGCCTCCTTCAGCTCCTGCAGATGTCTGACATCAGGTACCTGTGTAAAAATGTCGTCAACATACCTGCAGTATATGGCCGGTTTCAAGTTCATGTCGACTAAGACTTTTTGCTCGATGGTACCCATGTAGAAGTTTGCAAACAGGACACCTAGGGGAGAACCCATGGCGACCCCATCTACTTGCTTATACATGTGCCCATCCGGGCTCAAGAAGGGTGCCTCTTTAGTACATGCTTGGAGTAGTTTCCTCAGAATATTTTCTGGTATGTCAAGAGGAGTACAGGCTGGATCACGATACACTCTGTCGGCTATCATCCCGATTGTCTCGTCCACAGGTACGTTGGTAAACAGCGATTCTACGTCCAACGAGGCTCTTATCCCTGTGGCCCGTGTGCCCCGCAGTAAGTCAACAAATTCCTTTGGAGACTTCAGGCTGAAGGCGCAGGGAACATAAGGAGTCAGCAGGCCGTTGAGTCGCTTCGCCAGTCTGTACGTGGGTGTGGGTATCTGGCTAATGATTGGCCGAAGTGGGTTTCCAGGCTTGTGTGTCTTGACATTTCCATACGCATATCCAGGTTTATATTCCCCAATGATCTTTGGCAGGTGGAGTCCGGATTTCTTGGCGTTCACAGTTTCGATCAGTTTGTTGACCTTTGCTTTTAATTCGGCTGTAGTGTCCTTCGTTACCCTTTGGAACTTAGTTTGGTCAGAGAGTATGATGTTCATTTTCGCCAGATATTCGTCTTTTTTAAGAATGACATATATTGGCGACTTGTCACCTCTCCTGACAACTATCTCCTTGTTCTCACGAAGGCTTTTAGCTGCCGCTTTGAGCTCGGGGGACAGTATGGTGCTTCTGTAATTGCCTCGATTCTTTCCTCCTTCTGCAATAAGTTCTGCTTGTAAGGTATCTTTGGTAGTGACCTTCTTTTGTGTCTCGAGGTCGAATATGTCGTCCAACAGAATTTCCAACTCTACTTTCCGGGCCATCTCACTCGGTCTGGACATAACATGACAGTTTATGCCCAGATTTAGGAGAGTGACTTGGTCCTCAGTGAGGTTAATTCCTGCAAGGTTCAGGAAGCCATCTCTTGGTCGTAGAATCGCCATAGGTCCTCCATATAATGTTGTTAGTTTCTTGATAATCCTTGTTTCAGTGCTGAGGTGATGTTGGTCTGTGAGGATGTCGAGGTGTTGTTCAATGCGGGTACGGATACTTTCGTCGATGTTGCAATTTCTCCACTCGTTTGTAGCATGAAGTAGTTGCGTTTTGTTGTCTTTGATTTCATTCTCTGCCTTGTATATCTGATCACGAATCAGATCCTGGCGATATTTTATCGTGAAGGCTTGATTCCTTGCTGCTGGGTCGTGCGCTTTAATATTAGTATATTTTGGTAGCAGTCTTTCCTGTAGACATATATTATTAAATATGACCGAAAAAGTAAGATTAATAATTCTAACACGAATTTTCTCAATCTTTCGTACATTTCTTTTCACTGTTGGAGGTAAATCAAAAATCAATTCTCCAAAATTCATTTTTATTTCTAGTCTGACGTGACACGAGCGCGTTTCGTAAAACTTATTACATTTTCAAAGACTTTAGTTTACAAATACACAACTGAATAGAACTTACGCATCTCCGATTTTATATCTACATTTTAGTGAGGTGGCATTAATAGGGTATTAATTTCATCAACACAAGACAGAACAAGAGGTGGCATTAATAGGGTATTAATTTCATCAACACAAGACAGAACACGAAACAATTGGTATTGAGTAGAAGTGTATGTAGAAAGCCTTTTGGTCCATATTTCTTGATGCTTCTATATCGGCTACTAGGTACGACATATATATATATATATATATATATATATATATATATATATATATATATATATATATATATATATATATATATATATATATATATATATATATATATACATATGCGAACAAGCCTGAATGGTCCCCAGGACAATATGCAACTGAAAACTCACACCCCAGAAGTGACTCGAACCCATACTCCCAGGAGCAACGCAACTGGTATGTACAAGACGCCTTAATCCACTTGACCATCACGACCGGACAAAATGAGGTGATAGCCGAGGCTATTTGAACCACCCCACCGCCGGCACTCGGATAGTAATCTTGGGCATAGCATTTTACCAAATCACCTCATTCTTTGGGGCACACGTGAGGAACACAAATGCGAACAAGCCTGAATGGTCCCCAGGACAATATGCAACTGAAAACTCACACCCCAGAAGTGACTCGAACCCATACTCCCAGGAGCAACACAACTGGTATGTACAAGACGCCTTAATCCACTTGACCATCACGACCGGACAAAATGAGGTGATAGCCGAGGCTATCTTGTTTGCATTTGTGTTCCTCACGTGTGCCCCAAAGAATGAGGTGATTTGATAATATGCTACGCCCAAGATTACTATCCGAGTGCCGGCGGTGGGGTGGTTCAAATAGCCTCGGCTATCACCTCATTTTGTCCGGTCGTGATGGTCAAGTGGATTAAGGCGTCTTGTACATACCAGTTGCGTTGCTCCTGGGAGTATGGGTTCGAGTCACTTCTGGGGTGTGAGTTTTCAGTTGCATATTGTCCTGGGGACCATTCAGGCTTGTTCGCATTTGTGTTCCTCATGTGTGCCCCAAAGAATGAGGTGATTTGGTAAAATGCTATGCCCAAGATTACTATCCGAGTGCCGGCGGTGGGGTGGTTCAAATAGCCTCGGCTATCACCTCATTTTGTCCGGTCGTGATGGTCAAGTGGATTAAGGCGTCTTGTACATACCAGTTGCGTTGCTCCTGGGAGTATGGGTTCGAGTCACTTCTGGGGTGTGAGTTTTCAGTTGCATATTGTCCTGGGGACCATTCAGGCTTGTTCGCATTTGTGTTCCTCACGTGTGCCCCAAAGAATGAGGTGATTTGGTAAAATGCTATGCCCAAGATTACTATCCGAGTGCCGGCAGTGGGGTGTTTCAAATAGCCTCGGCTATCACCTCATTTTGTCCGGTCGTGATGGTCAAGTGGATTAAGGCGTCTTGTACATACCAGTTGCGTTGCTCCTGGGAGTATGGATTCGAGTCACTTCTGGGGTGTGAGTTTTCAGTTGCATATTGTCCTGGGGACCATTCAGGCTTGTTCGCATTTGTGTTCCTCACGTGTGCCCCAAAGAATGAGGTGATTTGGTTAAATGCTATGCCCAAGATTACTATCCGAGTGCCGGCGGTGGGGTGGTTCAAATAGCCTCGGCTATCACCTCATTTTGTCCGGTCGTGATGGTCAAGTGGATTAAGGCGTCTTGTACATACCAGTTGCGTTGCTCCTGGGAGTATGGGTTCGAGTCACTTCTGGGGTGTGAGTTTTCAGTTATATATATATATATATATATATATATATATATATATATATATATATATATATATATATATATATATATATATATATATATATATGTCGTACCTAGTAGCCAGAACTCACTTCTCAGCCTACTATTCAAGGCCCGATTTGCCTAATAAGCCAAGTTTTCCTGAATTAGTATATTTACTATAATTTTTTTCTTATGAAATGATAAAGCAACCCTTTTCTCTATGTATGAGGTCAATTTTTTTTTATTGGAGTTAAAATTAACGTAGATATATGACCGAACCTAACCAACCCTACCTAACCTAACCTAACCTATATTTATAGGTAAGGTTAGCTTAGGTAGCCAAAAAAAGCTAGTTTAGGTTAGGTTAGGTAGGTTAGGTAGACGAAAAAACATTAATTCATGAAAACTTGGCTTATTAGGCAAATCGGGCCTTGAATAGTAGGCTGAGAAGTGCGTTCTGGCTATTAGGTACGACATATATATATATATATATATATATATATATATATATATATTGGTGTATACTGGCAGCAGGTTTTCTTTCAAACATGTTTCATTGAATATGACCGCATATTCTGTATTTATTATTTTCTGGTTTAGGGCTTCTATCCCTCTAACTATTTTCTTAGCATCAGGGCTTAATTGAAATAGGAGTTCTCCAAAACTCATTTTCGTACTTTTAAGGTGAATGAAAATGTCTCAAATATTTGGAAACCAGTGAAGGTAAAAGAAATGGCCAGATTTTTGGGACTATGCATATTGATGGGGATAAGCAGGCTCCCAACTATGAGGATGTATTGGCAAACAGGAAAACCATGGCATGTTCGTTTCTTCAACTTGTTTATGACGACGAAACGTTTCCAGCATATAAACCAGTTTTTCCATCCATTCAATAACAATGCAGTGCCCTTGAACAATACTGATAAGTTGATAAAAGTGAGACCAGTGATGGATTATTTGAAAGAGAAGTTTGCAGAAGTTTACATCCCCAAGAAAGAGTTGTGTTTAGATGAAGGTACAATGGCATGGCGTGGCCGACTGTCGTTCAAAGTGTACAATCCAAACAAACCAGACTAGTATGGTGTGAAACTTTATATGCTTGCTGAATCAGTCTCTGGCTACATATATGACTTTGACGTATATTCAGGTATTGGTAAGACGATAATGGAAGCAGTAACGGGGTTGATTCAGCGTTTAGTGAACAAGGGTCACCATCTGTACATGGATAATTACTACAACTCGGTTACCCTAACAGAGAAGTTGAGAGAACTTGGGGTGTACACATGTGGCACAATTAGACTGCTACGTGGCGCCCCAAAGGAATTGCAAGCTCTAGCCAAGGGTAGACTTCCACTGGATACCACCGTATACCGCCGCAAAGATAACACCTTCCTTCTACTGTGGAAAGACAAGCGATTGGTCTCAATCATTACCAACATCCACAATGTAGACACTCAGCAAGTTCAGCGAAGGAAACGAATTCGCAAACGCGACGGAACAACTGGACTACAACAGGTAATAGTGAACAAACCTACTGCAATTTGTGAGTACAATAAGTTCATGAAAGGTGTGGACCACTTCAATCAAATGCTGAAGTATTACCATTTTACCAGGAAAACTCACAAGTGGACAAAAAAGATAACGTTTTATTTCCTGCAAATGGCATTGCATAATGCCTATGTTTTGTACAAATACCACACAACTGATCGAAAGAAGCTAACATTGCTACAGTTCCACGAGGTGGCAATTTGGTCCCCATTGCACTGGGCCCCGGGTATATCTCAACACTTGCGGCATGCTCCAGACATAAATGATGACACAGGTCCTGCCTATGCTGACGCTGTGCAAACTCCCGGTCCATCTGGTGTGAGGCGGCCTTTGTTTACTTCAACACCTCAAGCTGAAGCAGCAACAGAATCAGAACCCAAGACGTCTGGCACACTGCCATTTGACGAGACGGTTTTGACAGATGACTCTGACTCAAGTGTTGCACCTACACCGAGAAGACAAGGGCGTATTGTTGATTCTGAAAATCAGCTAAATTACAAACTGAAACATGAACTTTACAGACTGCCCAAATGTCTCAGTGTCATGCCTGCGCACGGTCAGGTAAAAGGAAGGACACCAACATAGGATGCAGGACCTGTGATGTTGCACAGGTCCTGTGATGCACTCTGTGTTATTCCCTGCTACACCAATTACCACCAGAAAAGGGTGTATTGGGTGGTGAGGAAGTAACCACCCGCAACAGCTTCACTTCACCTACGAAACATCTGTTGAGCAACTTCAGGAATGTTGACCTGAAGAAGGTGGAGTGGAGAAAAAATGCTCAACTTACTGTTCCACAATCAGCTTTTCCTTGGTAAGTACACATAATTGGTCCAAGTTTGTGTAGTATAATTTATTGCGAGTATTTTGATACCTGAATGAACACTATCACATAAACTGCCGGTAAGTAGACTCGAAACTTCATAGAATTTTTTTTGGGTGTAGCGGGTGTGTGCATGAGGGTCCCAAACGGGTTCTAGTTGGGTGACTTTAGGCGTTTATGCTGGTAAGGCTTCCCCCATATCATGTATTATATTCATATGTGTGTTTAGGAAATTTTATTGCGATCAATGTACAACCAAAAATAACTGTGTGCAACAAATATAAACTTGACAAACATAACAACAGTAAAAACATTTCGTGTGTGTTTGACGCTCACTGATATGTTCCAGCGTTGTTTTATATTTGGCGCTAATCTAACTTACGCTTTATTGATCTTTTTTACCTACGTCCTTATAGAACATTCTATTGCGAACACATTGGCACAAAAATGAATGACGTACATAGACAAATAATGTCAGGACAGTGAAATAAGTATAAACTTTCAAAGCCCCGTATCGCACATGTGTTGTCCTGTCAATGATACTGGGTAACAGTTCGGCCACTTCCCACACTCTTGCGTGTGGGCCGCGACCATGATTCTACGTTTATATTTATTTCGCTGCGTTGGGAATTATATTGCGAGTCCAGTGATATCAAAATTAACGGTGTAGGACAAGTGTGGAGTTGACAACAACCCCAAGAGTAGAAACATTTTGTTGCAGTTTGGCGCTCACGGCGAGTCATCTACGTAGTTATTTATTTGATGCTGGTATCCCTATACCTTTGGTGACCTTTTTTACATATGTTCCTCTAGAGAATTTTATTGCGAACACATTGCTATCAAAATGAAATATGTAGCTTAAGAACTAATGTCAGGAGAGTAAAAATAGTATACACATTTTTGTTTTGCCGCTTTGGACGAAAATGGTGGAATGCAGGAGTAATGACACCGAGGGATGAATAACCAATTAAGAGAGTGACTGTGGCCACCAGATACCACGTAATCCTAAACCATCCAACACTCATAAAATGTTACACTCGGAAAGCACAAAATACACATCACATTATGAGAAAACTATGGGTTCAGTTTCTGAACCGATTATATGCCTATGTTACCCTTTTCCACAATCGCCCACGGGATGGGTATGGGGTGCATAATAAAGAAAGAAATGAATGAGACGCAGATGTAATTAAAGCTTGAGAGTCCATTAACATTGCTGGGATATTGTAACACAAGAATTACTATAGTAGCTAATATTAATGTGAAAATATTTAAGTGAGTAAATTAATGATTAGTTGATAATTAACAAAGTTATGTTACCAAACCACACACACTTGAGAAGACGAAGACGTTTCATGGTCGTCACAATCGACTTGATAATAGTTCTGGATGAATTGAAATGTGATCGTCTCTTCAATATCTAGTATGTTGTTTGGTCAACCTTTCTCAGCCACGTTATTGTGACTCTTCATCTGCATAACAAAGTTATCATTTTATTATTCAGATTGACAAATTTTAAGTTCCAGGTTTATACAGTTTTGTGAAATTGAGTCTAGGTAGTAACAAATTGGTAAATCATAAATATTGTAAGTTAAGAATCTGATGCATATGTACTCGCCTATTTGTGCTTGCGGTGGTTGAGTTCTGGCTCTTTGGTCCCGCCTCTCAACTGTCAATCAACTAGTGTACAGGATCCTGAGCCTACTGGGCTCTATCATATCTACACTTGAAACCGTGTATGGAGTCTGCTTCCACCACTTCATTTCCTAATGCATTCCATTTGTCAACCACTCTGACACTAAAAAAGTTCTTTCTAAGGTCTCAATGGCTCATTTGGGCACTCAGTTTCCACCTGTGTCCCCTAGTGCATTTGCCCCTTGTGTTATATAGTCTGTCTTTATCTACCCTATCAATTCCTCTGAGAATCTTGTATGTGGTGATCATGTCCCCTCTAACTCTTCTGTCTCCCAGTAACGTGTAGGTTTAATTCCCGTAGTCTCTCCTCGTAGCTCATACCCCTCAGTCTGAGTACTAGTCTGGTGGCAAACCGTTGAACCTTTTCCAGTTTAGTCTTATAATAATAATAATAATAATAATAATAATAATAATAATTTTTATTTAGGTAAAGGTACATACATAAAGAGATTTTACAAAGTTTGTTGGCTTTATAGATAGAGCTAGTACATACAATGCCTAAAGCCACTAATTACGCAAAGCGTTTCGGGCAGGAAAAAACACTAATGACTAAAGCTTAAAACTAATGGGTAAAAAGAAATAAATGCGTTGAGTACAAATAAAAATAGAGGTAAAAGAGGGGGGAACATTGTTGAAAAAGCAGCACAAATACAATTACAAATTATTACAGAAAATTACATTCAAACAGCGTTGCTTTGAAAAACAAAAAAACAAAAAAAAACATACATGGGTTGACAATAGAGGGGTAAGGTAGGTTACTGGGAATTTATTAGGTATAGCTTCGTTTTTAACTTAAACTGGTTGAGAGAGGTACAGTCTTTAACATGGTTGGGAAGGTCATTCCACATTCTGGGCCCCTTGATTTGTAGAGCATTTCTGGTTTGATTAAATCGTACTCTAGGAATATCATAACTGTATTTATTTCTGGTGTGGTGATCATGGGTTCTGTTACAACCTTCTATGAAGCTTTTGAGATCAGGATTGGCATTATAGTTTAGCGTTTTATATATGTATAATACACATGAGAGAATGTGCAGTGACTTAATGTCTAACATATTCAGAGATTTGAGTAGGGGTACCGAGTGATGTCTGGGGCCAGAATTGGATATTGTCCTAATAGCAGCTTTGTGTTGAGTAATTAGAGGACGTAAGTGATTTTGGGTAGTAGAGCTCCAAGCACAAATACCATAGCTGAGATATGGATAGATAAGGGAGTAATAGAGAGTCACCAGGGCAGGGCGTGGTACATAATATCTGATCTTAGAAAGAATGCCCACTTAATGCCATTTATTATGCTTGAATAGATTTGGATGCCATGCTGGAGCTGCAGACTCCAGGATTGGTCTGACATATGTGGTTTACAAAGTTATGAAAGATTCCATACACAAGTTTCTAAAGGCCATTCTTATGTTAGCCAACCTGGCATATGCCGCTGTGTGTGTGTGTGTGTGGGATATCCTTGGTAAGTGAGAGTGGCAGATAACCATAGACGTTGTGTGGTCAACGTATGGGGGGGTTTGAGGGGGAGGGTCAAACCCACCCTCCAACATAGGGGCTGAGCACCACCTCACTCATCAACACTCCCCCAGGCTCCAGCTGGTGCTTGTAGATGCCCCATCTAACACATGTCACGCATAAGCCTACAGTTCCTGAGATATTTAAACTTCTCATGACAGTGGCGTCTCACCAATATAAACTGTATTGGATTTTATCCCGAAATAATAATATACTGATTAGATGTATATTTACGTATGTATGCATGAATGTATTCCCAATCACGCCAAAGACAGCTTCTCTATCATCTAGTTTAAGATAAAAAATAACTAAGTACTACATAATCAACTCCATGTAACCTACCTTACCTACTAAGTGTCAACCTATATAATTTAAATTTATGCTGTTGATCTGAGTTAGTCTTGTCTTAGTTTTTAAGTATTTCCTGAACCTGTCCTCTTACAAATTACGTTTGAATTTAACCGTTTGCCCGTATGGACGAAAATGGACGTAATTTGAAAATGAAAAATAATTGAAAATAAATTTTGGAGTTTTTTCTTAAAAAACAGTAAGTTAAGGGTCCTCTGGTAGATTAATAGGGCAGGAAGTTCTCCTAAGGTTACAAAACGTCATGAAAACAGTTAATTGAAAGTTTCCTCTCCTAACCTTACCGAGTAAGCCGGAGGACTCACAAGAGAAAACGTGATAGTACATCACTTTCGTGAGCCAATTAAATGTCAAATTATGTTGATTTTGGCCATAGCGCGCACGGGTGAAAAGCAACGTAATTTTATGAGGACAGGTTGGCCGCCAATGGTGTGGGTATTAGTAGCTTTAAGGATAGTATATACTAGCTCTATCTAGAAGTCCAACATGCTAATTGTAACTCAAAATGTTTGTATGTACTTTTATCTACATAAACTTTTTATTTATTCATGTTTATTGTATGCATGTACCTGACATGGGTGATGGAACCATCATCCATCACCCATGACCTAAATGGATGTCATGGTGATGGAATCCATTTAGGACCCCAAACCGTGAGCTAAAGTTGACCCCATACCCCAACCTGTGAGCTGTAGTTGACCCCATACCCCAACCTGTGAGCGGTAGTTGACCCCATACTCCAACTCATGAGCTGTAGTGGCCCCCATACCCCAATCTGTGAGATGTAGTTGACTCCATACCCCAACTCGTGAGCTATAGTTGAACCCATACCCCAACTAATGAGCTGTAGTGGACCCCATATCCCAACCCGTGAGCTGTAGTTGACCTCATACCCAAATCTGTGAGCTTTAGTTGACCCCATATCCCAACTCGTGAGCTGTAGTTGACCCCATACCCCAACCTGTGACTGTAGTTGAGCCAATACCACAAGCCATGAGCTGTAGTTGACCCCATACCCAAACACATGAGCTGTAGCTGACCCCATACCCCAAGCCATGAGCTGTAGTGGACCCCATACCCCAACCCGTGAGCTGTAGTTGACCCCATACCCCAACCCGTGAGCAGTAGCTGACCCCATACCTCAACCCATGAGCTGTAGTTGACCCCATACCCAAACACATGAGCTGTAGCTGACCCCATACCCCAAGCCATGAGCTGTAGTGGACCCCACACCCCAACCCGTGAGCTGTAGTTGACCCCATACCCCAACCCGTGAGCAGTTGCTGACCCCATACCTCAACCCGTGAGCTGTAGTTGACCCCATACCCAAAACCGAGAGCTGTAGTTGACCCCATACCCCAACCCGTGAGCTATAGTTGACCCCCCATACCCCAACCCGTGAGCTGTAGTGGACCCCATACCCCAACCCGTGAGCTGTAGTTGAGCAAATACCCCAACCCGTGAGCTGTAGTTGACCCCATACCCCAAACCGTGAGCTGTAGTTGACCCATACCCAAACCCGTGAGCTGTAGTTGACCCCATACCCCAACCAGTGAGCTAAAGTTGACCCCATACCCCAATCTGTGAGCTGTAGTTGACCCCATACCCCAAGCTATGAGCTGTAGTGGACCCCATACCCAAACCTGTGACTGTAGCTGACCCCATACCCCAACTCGTGAGCGGTAGTTGACCCCATAACCTAACTCATAAGCTGTAGTTGACCCCATACCCCAATCCGTGAGTAGTAGGGATGACGGTCCAGCGGCCCTTTTTTTCTGGGAATAAAAGGGCCCCTGGACCTTCAGGGTTTTCAGGTAAATTTGGGCAGTCACAGATTTGGAATTAAGGAATTCTTATGAGGAGCATAATTTCTGAGATTTTAGAGATATGTTAAGCTTTCTTATGAGGAAAATAAGTTCATACAAGTTTGTTAAAGTTCTTATGGGAGAAACTCAAAATTCGTGTTTATGGCACAGGGTTTTTAGGGTAAACTCTACGGACAACCTTTGCCTTTTTTCAATAACCGAACTTTTGGAAAAAAAGGGCCCCTGGACCGTCAGGGTTTTCAGGTGAATTTGGGCAGTCACAGATTTGGAAGTAAGGAATTCTTATGAGGAGCATAATTTCTGAGATTTTAGAGGTTTGTTAAGCGTTCTTATGGGAGAAATTCAAAATCGTGTTTATGAGCCAGGGTTTTTCAGGTAAATTTTGTCAGTCACAGATTTTAGAAGTTGTTAAAAGTTCTTATGATGAAAATAATGTCATACGAGTTTGTTAAGAGTTCTTATGATGAAAATAATGTCATACGAGTTTTGTTAAGAGTTCTTATGGGAGAAATTTTTCAGAGTTTCTACCGATAATAAACCGATATTTAGGCTGTATATGTTTAAGTTGGATTCCCACTTAGAAACTAGTATATTGCTATATATCTGAATTATTTCACTGCCTTCCCCTCCCCCTGCATCTCCCGCTCATACCTCACACCCCCTCCCTCCCCCCTTTACCTCACAATCTCTCGCATTACCTGTGTTTACTTTACACCGTTAGCCGGTCAGTCAGACGCCGCATGCAGGTCACCTCCGTAATCTTATCTTATCTTCTCCATAATATCTGGACCGTCCCTCTCCTTCATATTGTTCACTCATAGTTCCTTTTCATTAAACTAGTCAGTTTTACATATATAAACAAAGTCAGGGTCTAGCTCACGTTCCCGCCTTAGTTTTACTAATACATCTTCTTTAGTATCCAATCATTTTCTTCGAGATTTAAAACACAACTATTTCAAACGTATTCAAATACAATAATTTTATTATCGAGCTCCAGCTCCTGTCCCCGCCTTAGTCCCCTGTCGTATAATGAGTACTAACAGTCCAATCCCTCTAAAATTTAAAAATAATCCTATTTCAATCATAGTTCAATATAGTAATTTAGTTACCAAACTCTAGCTCTTGTCCTCCGCCTTAGCTCTTTCCCGTATCTTCGTTAATACCTAATCAAATTCCCTGAAATTTTAACCATCTGTATTTTCAGACACAGTAAATAAGATCAAGTCAGTTACTCAGCTCCAGCTCTCATCCCCCACCTTACTTCCTTCTCGTGTCTTCGGTAATATCCTATCAAAATCCCTGAAATTTATACCTCTGTATGTCAGACACAGTAAATAAGATCAAGTCAGTTACTGAGCTCCAGCTCTCATCCCCCACCTTACTTCCTTCTCGTGTCTTCCGTAATATCCTATCAAATTTCCTTAAATTTATACCCTCTGTATTTCAGACATAGTAAATAGGATCCAAACAATTATGAAACTCTAGCTCTTGTCCCCCAGCTTAGTTCATTTGTACAAGATCGTTAGTAACAGACTAATTTTCCCGAAATTTAGAGCAGACATACTTTAAAGTTAATAAATAAGATCAAGTCAGTTACTGAGCTCCAGCTCTCGTCCCCCACCCTACTTCCCCCACAAGTCTTTGTTAATATCCTATCAATTTCAATGAAATTTTTACCCTCTGTATTTCAGACACCGTAAATAAGATCTAAAACAGTTATCGAGCTCCAGCTCTCGTCCCCACCTTAGTTCTCTCGTATCTTTGTAAATAACCATTCAATTTCCCTGAAAGTTTTACCCTCTGTATTTCAGACATAGTAAACCTGATGTAAACAATTATAAAACTCTAGCTCTTGTCCTCTGTCCAAGTTCACTCCTGTAAATTATTTACTATCGGTCCAAATCCCCCTGAGATTTAAACACCCAACTACATTTTCAGACATAGTAAATAAAAGCCAGTTCAGTTACCGAGTTTCAACTCTTGTTCCCCGCTTATCTCATTTTATACAAGTTCTTTATTTTCCAACTAAATCACCTGAGATTTAAGATCACCTTATTTCTAACCTAGTAAAATTATTCAGGGCATTAACCAAGCTCCATTTCCTCAGCCTTAGATCATCAGACATAAATATATTCGATCAAGTCCATCTCCAGCCTAACTCTTTACCCGAGTAGTCACATAACCCCATCCTGTGTAATTATCTTTCATCCCCTCTCATATTCCTCTGTCTCATCCAAGTCTCATAAATTTAAATGTAGCTGTTAATTTGCTTTCTTTCCCCGTTCATAGCATATTCTCTGTAAGTTCAGATCAGTACTTTGTCTTACATATTCTCTAGTTCTTTCCATTTTATACAAGACTTAAACAACTATTACTGTGTCCCCTATCTTATTTAAACATGACTCATATGTAAATATACCCAACTCCTTCCATCCATTACAAGTCCTAGCGTGTTCACCGCCCAACTCACTACGCTTTTTCTACTTTACATGTTGTAGCATGTTTTCCGCGCATCTTGGTACCAACCCTTACAATCTCTCTCAATCCTTTACACGTCTCAGCATGTTCGCCTCGCATCTCACTACGCTTTTCTACTTACATGTTGTAGCATGTTTTCCGCACATCTTGATACCATCCCTTACAATCTCTCTCTCTCTCAATCCTTTACACGTTCCAGCATGTTCCCCCGCCCAACTTTCAACCCTTTCTTACAATTTTCCTCCATCCCTCCGCTACATGTTCTTACCCGTTCATTACAGTCCACTACATATTCTCTATTCATCTTTGTACTAATTCGTAAAAACTAGTTGTTTCTGTCATTTTAGTACATAAGTAGATCATCGTTATTAACAACAACAGTAACATTACTAATTCACAGTGAGTTACTACAGAGCATTTAGTAGTTATCCATTTTTTCAAATAAGGTCAATATAAATCATTCTAAGACATCTTCGTACAATTAAAGGTACTTGCCTTGTTCTCTAGGTCATTATTTACAGTAGCATCTTAAGGCATTTTTTCGTAACTCAGCTTTATTAAACATACACCTTCAGTAGTCAAAGTTCTCTATGTTCTTCACAAGTTCATTGTTCATTCTTTGTATTCCCTATTCTCCTTATCATGTTTTCATGTTCTCTGTAAGTTCATATTCCCAGCATGATCACTGTATTCATCAACTTTTCTTACATGTGTTCTTTGCCATGTTCCCCATATGTTCTCTGTGTTCATTCCCTTACATGTTATTTAACGTTCCTTAACTAAAAATCTTTCGCCAATCAACTAAAACATAGTCACTTTCGTCATTTCTCCACTAAACTTATTATCCAATCAACTAAAAATAGTCATTAGTCTCGTTCAACACAGTTCGTAACTAAAAATAACTTTTCTCCTACCTAAAACTTGTCAAAAGGAACTTTCCAATACTATTCATAACTAACTTTATCCTTCGTCATGTAACTGAAAATAGTCTTGTTCATCATGTTTCATGTCATTTCTTAACTAAACTTATTCCCTAGTCAACAGAAAATAACCATGTTTATCATGTTTCATTGTCATTTCTTATCTAAAATTATCCCCCAATCATCAGAAAAGTCATGTTCATCATGTTTTGTCCTTTTGCATAACTAAAAGTGTTCATCAGTCAACTAAAAAAATAGTTACTTCATCATGTTTCCCTGTCATTTCTTAACTGAAATATCACTTCTCGCATCTGAAATAGTCATGTGTAGCCTCTTTCCAACACTGTTCTTAACTAAAGTAACCTTTCGCTTTGTCAAATGTAAATAAATAAAATAAATAGTCAAATATAATATAAATAGCCCTAAAATAGTCAAATGTAACTTTTGACAGCACTTTCGTAAAACATTATATGTCGTTAAGTAAGAAATATAGTCAAAGACACTCTTCGAGACATCAAGGACTTACTCAAAGACATCAAAGTTACTCTTTGAGAAATCAAAGACATTCTTCGATACATCAAAATTACTCTTCGAGACATCAAAGTTACTCTTCAATACATCAAAGGCGCATTCAAAATACTACTCATGTTCTCAGAAGTCATTCTCAAAGTCATCAACGATTTTCTCAAGAGTCACCAAAGGTATTCCAAGAGACGTTAAAATTAATCTCAGTCATCAAACTTGTTCTCAAAGTCATCAAAGATAATCTTAGAGTCATCAAAGGTATTCTCAGAGTCACCTTCGTTCGCCAGTGAAACTTTTCAAAACATCTTTGTTCATCAAACTTGTTCTCAAAGTCATCAAAGTTATTCCAAGAGACATCAAAAGTTAATCTAAGACATCATCTTTCATCAAAGTTATTTTAGAGACATCTAAAGTTATTATGTAAGGCATAAAAGTTATTCTCAGAGTCATCAAATGTTATTCTCGAAGTCATCAAAGATATTTTCAGAGTCATCAAAGGTAATCTCTAACTCACTTTCGTTCAACATAGTAATTCTCTAAGTCATCAAAGCTAATCTCTAAGACAACAAAGTCATTCTCAGAGTCATCAAAAGTTATTCTCAGTCACCTTCATTATTCTCAGTCACCTTCATTATTCAAAGAAGCCTTCTGAGACATCCTCGTTGAGCAAAACTGTCCTCAAAGTCATCAAAGTTAATCTTAGAGCCATCAAAACGTTAAATACATTCATCAAAGTTATTCTCTATGTAACTTTTCGTTCATCAGAGAAGCTTTCTAAGACATCTTTGTTCATTAAAGTTGTTCTCTAAGACATCAATGTTGTTCTCTAAGACACCTTCGTTCATCAAAGAAACTCTCCTTCTTCCATCATGTTATTCAAGACATCTTCAGTCATAGAATTTCTCTCCAAAATGTAACTAGTTCAGCTTTTCATACCAAACCTGCACTTCTGTTAAAATATATTTTCTTAGTCACTCTACCTTAAAACTGTTCTCTGAACTACACTGCTTAAACCTACGTAACCTAAACTCTCCACCCAATGTTACTTAGTTAACATAACGTTCCTAAACCTATCCTAACTAAACTTACCTTACCTTACCTATCTTACCTAGCTTACCTAACTTAACCTAACTTATCCTGCTTATCCATACCCCAACCCGTGAGATGTAGTTGACCCAATACCCCATCCCATAAGATGTAGTTGACCCCATACCCCATCCTATGTGCAGAGGTTGACACTATACTCCAACCCGTGAACTGTAGTGGACCCCATACCCCAACCCATGAGCTGTAGATGCCCCCCTACCCCAACCCGTGAGCTGTAGTTAACCCTATACTCCAAGCCATGAGCTGTAGTTGACCCCATACCCCAACCCGTGAGCTGCAGTTGGCCCCATACCCCATCCCATGACCTGTAGGTGACCCCATACTCCAACCCGTGACCTGTAGCTGACCCCATACCCCAACCCGTGACCTGTAGTTGACCCCATACCCCAACCTGTGACCTGTAGTTGAGCAAATACCCCATCCCATTACCTGTAGGTGACCCCATACCCCAACCCGTGAGCTGTAGTTGAACCCATACCCCACCCTGTGACTGTAGTTGACCCCATACCCCAACTCGTGAGCTGAAGTTAACCCCATATTCCAATCTGTGAAAGTAATTGACCCCATACCCCAACAAGTGAGCTGTAGTTGACTGTTACGGCCCTCTCGGGTCGCAACTGGATTCATACTCTGATGTCGTTAGAGGAAGTTGTATCCGGCCCCAAGCCAGTAGTGGCTTTCAAGGGATGAGATCTGTGACGCAAGTAAAATAGAAGGGGAAGGGAAATAAAGTTAAGAACTTAAGATTATAATTGTTCCCATCACCAATAAATAATATAAGATTACACAGGGGGAGGGGTATTAACACTGCACAAGGGAATTATTTACACAATTGTCTTCTCCTGAAGACTCTGGATCCAAACTCTCGGTGCCAAGTCCTTGGTGCTTTCGTGGTCTCTTGACGAATCTTTCGATCAAGCTGAGTCTACCCCAAACACAGGCCAGCCAAAACGCAGATCCACTGGGGGCACCGCCGTGGAGGCTGTCAACCACAAGTAGAGCAGGTCTGCTGGCAGGTTCCGGATCAGCAACGCTGGTCAGGCCACTCCACGAGCGATACTAGGGTAGCGCCCTAGTCAGGAGCCTCGTGTGATACCACAAATAACTCTCCTGTCCTCAATACCCCAGTGGATAATCGTCTCCTGCAGTCGGTCCCGGGTATGACGATCCTTCACTGCCGCTTCACAGGCAGGGTAACACCACAGTGTTCATCCGGGAGGCGACTCACGGCTGCTACAGCAAAGCACAAGGTATGGGGACGGCTGCCTTGGGTAGACTGCTTCAACTTCCATCACAGCAGTCCCAGGTCGACTCTGTAAGCAGACACGTCATCAATAACGGACACACTAAAGCACCTCACTTACAGGCTCAGACACAAACGCCCGACGTATCCACTCCATACATGGCGTTGTTGTCTGAGCACCACCTCACCAGAGGTCAGCAGTGGCGGTGTTGTGTGCTGAACAGGACTGGAAACTGGCCCTTGTGGCCAGTACACCTTGTCCTCACCAGGTGTCGTCGTCCATTTGGTGGGGGTTTCGGGAGCTGACCCACAGATGGCGCGGTCGTCACTGCTCCGTGCTCGGACGCTGGATCCGGGTTCGTAACACCTCCCCACCAAAAAGAATTTGGTTTGGGTTTCTAGAAAGAGAATTACAAACCAAATTAGTACGGTGACACAACTCCAAATGGACTCACTTATACCGTAAACTGGAACGGCGAGGCTGTCTCGTCCACAGAACTGTCCTACTGGGCAACTCTGGCACAAAGGAAACTTGCAGATGTTAGGCAATATCCTGCCTGGCATAATCTTCCACGTCTCCACTGCGATGTCAAGCAGGGGCATCATCTCGCCTCTCTCGAGTAAGAATCGGTGTAGACACGATGAGGGGCGACTCGACACTTCCCTGTGTCGGGGCACTGATGATGGCTGATCACAGACGGCATTTCTGGTACCGGTCCGATGGTCCTTCAGGGAGACAGGAACCTGGAATACAGGGGTCTGATAATTCAGAGTGACAGCGACAGCGGGTAAAACAGTACTTACAGCATACTCCTCTACTAGGCCTACACCTAGTTCCAACGAGGCTGTTCGTACAACGAAGATGGCATTCGCTCTGCCACCGTCAGGTCGACCAACGTTCCGTATAACGCTGCATTTAGGCTCAGCAATCACGCGGGGGGTGTCAACCTGTCGGAAACAGTCACTCATATTATCACTTGTCGTACCTCCTGTATCAACCATCACCTTCCAGGTTCCTTCGTCGACTGCAACACTCGCAGTGCACGTCTCTAATCCCTGGGATCTCTTCGCGATTTTCATGGGAGCCATCATCTGTCGGGTCGTCCACCAATCCTTACTGAGAACACTGGGAACACATACGAGAACAAAACAAAGTATCGCTAAGAAACATGGGGCCAATTGAGGGATAAGCTTCCCGAGCCTGTCATGTCCATAGCCGGCAATATCCACTAGCCTGGTTTGGACTGAAGAGGGCACTAGACCTTTCGAACACACCTCACATACCTCTGACGTCTGGGGAATCTCTGGCCGGTTCAATGAACGCTGTACAATGCCATCCTGCAAGTACTCATCCGCCTTCGCTCCAGACTCGTTGGTATCCGTGGGTGCCTGCACACAAGGCCTCTCTTTTAGCTCAGGTACTTCTGCCATCGTAACCTCATGTTCCTTGTCGAGAGAAGAATCAGGAGACTCTGCTAGGATACTGTCGATCTGCGGGTGAGAGGACAAATTAAAAATGTTTAAATCCGGGTCTGTTTTTACCTGGATATTACCACTGCCTGCTGTCACCTCCGACCTTGCTGTTTCGGCTGACTCGTCCGCTATCTTGGGATGATTGGTGCTCCAATCGGTCACCAAGTCGTTGGCTAGTACCACGTCAATCCCAGCCACAGGGAGGGTATCGACTACTGCCAACGCACATGTGCCACTGAAGTAAGGCGAGTCAAGATGTACTGGCACTAAGGGGGCGATGTACTGCGTCCTAGGAAACCCAACCAGGACAACCTGTTGTCTCCCGTCCACACTTACTCCCTCGGGTAACGAGCTTCTCACGATCAGGGACTGGGCTGCTCCACTATCTCTGAGCACTGCTACAGATCTACCAGTATGATCACTCGTTACATACCCGCTCGAAGTGTGAAGGGCGAACAAACTTGATCCTTCCTGCATCGTCGTCGACTGGCTTCCTGCTGGTGGTGTCACACAGCTCATCATCATCACCTCCCTACGTGCGCTGCCACCTCTTCTGCCTCGGCACATAGCAGCTACATGCCCTTTCTGCCCACAGGTCCAGCACACCACATTCCTCCTTGGACTACGGTGTTTTGGACTGCTAGGACTAGTCCTTCGAGGGCTACTTGGGGGCGTCTTCTTAGCGCTTCGTGGGACGGGGGTCTCTTCTTCGTCCTGAGGTTTGTCAAACCGGCGTTGGTAATGCCTTGGGACGTACTTAGCAGACGGCCTATGAGTCAGGATGTATTCCTCAGCCATTGTGGCTGCTGCACTCAAGGTCTCTACCTGCTGTTCCTCTAAGTACGTCTTCAAGTCTCCAGATAAACAATCCTTGAAGTCCTCTAGCAGTATAAGCTGCTCGAGGTCTTCTTTGGTCTCCACCTTCCGAGAGGCACACCACTCCTGAAAACGTCGCTCCTTGATGGTGGCGAATTCGGTGAAAGTGTGCTCTGAGGTCTTTTTCAGGTTTCTGAACTTCTGCCTGTACGCCTCAGGTACCAATTGGTACGCCATGAGCACAACCTTCTTCACCTTGTCGTAATCGCCGGAGTCGTCAAGGGATAACGTAGAGTAGGCGATTTGGGCCTTCCCAGTCAAGACTGACTGTATCATGATGGCCAAATTCTCCCTTGGCCACTCCAAAGAGGCAGCGACTTTCTCGAAGGCTGCAAAGAACTTCGAAACTTCCCTCTCATTGAATTTGGGGACCATTTTGATGTTCCTTACCGGATCGAAACCGCTGGTGTCCGTTGTTGGCCTCCGACCACCGCCTAATCGTAATACTTCTAGTTCATGTTGTCTCTGTCTTTCTTTTTCTTCTCTCTCTCGCTGTTTCTCTTCCCTTTCTCGCTCTTCTCTCTCTCTTTCTCGTTCTTCTCTTTCTCTTTCTCGTTCTTCTCTCTCTCGTCTTTCTTCTCTTTCTCGTTCTTCTCTTTCTCGTTTCTCTTCTCTTTCTCGTTCGTCTCTTTCTCTCTCTCGTTCTTCTCTTTCTCTTTCTCGTTTCTCTTCTCTTTCTCTTTCTGCCTTCCTCTCTTCTAATTCTAAACGCCTCATCTCTAATTCTTTATCTTGTCTCTCCCTTTCCATTTCTAATTTCTTCCATTCTATCTCGCGATTTATCTCTAGGGCACGCATTTTGACTGTAAGAAAGCTAATATTAAGCTCACCTGCATCACTGTCAATGTCACTGCCCTTATCTTCCCTTTCCGTGGAAGCTATTTCCTCACCTTCCTTTGTACTAGGAGCCTCGCCTTCCTGTTTCTCTTCTGCCTTCAAGTGCCGGTGAACCTTGGACAAGATCTCCACACGGGAATCACTGGCACGGATCTTGATCTCCAGGTAGGCGCTCACTAGTACAAGCTCTGGTTTGCTCAGATATTTTAATCTGGCAAGACAGTCCACTCTGTTCAGAAAAGCCTGAACATCGTCCAGATCATCGATGGTAGCTTTTTCTGCCATTGTCACAGATGGAACACTCAACTAGCACTTAACGCACCGAGCACTGTTCTACGCCAATATTGCACTTTATCGCACCTGGCACCTCACTTGCCAATATTGCACGTAATTACCTCGGGCACCGCACTACACAATATTGCACCGAATCCCAGCGAACACTGCGCTCTACAATATTGCACTGAATCACGCCAAGCACCGCACTACACGATATTGCACTTTGTCGCTTATTCACAGCGAGCACCGCACTGCACAATATCGCACTTAGTCACTCTTGAGCACCGCACAGGACGTATAACGTCACAATCGTCACACACAGGGGGAGTTATTTACAGGGATTACGCCACTTCACCACCCCTGTCAAACATACTTAACAAGGGGACGGATCCCGCTGGGGATGCCAATTATGTTACGGCCCTCTCGGGTCGCAACTGGATTCGTACTCTGATGTCGTTAGAGGAAGTTGTATCCGGCCCCAAGCCAGTAGTGGCTTTCAAGGGATGAGATCCGTGACGCAAGTAAAATAAAAGGGGAAGGGAAATAAAGTTAAGAACTTAACATTATAATTGTTCCCATCACCAATAAATAATATAAGATTACACAGGGGGAGGGGTATTAACACTGCACAAGGGAATTATTTACACAATTGTCTTCTCCTGAAGACTCTGGATCCAAACTCTCGGTGCCAAGTCCTCGGTGCTTTCGTGGTCTCTTGACGAATCTTTCGATCAAGCTGAGTCTACCCCAAACACAGGCCAGCCAAAACGCAGTTCCACTGGGGGCACCGCCGTGGAGGCCGTCAACCACAAGTCCAGCAGGTCTGCTGGCAGGTTCCGGATCAGCAACGCTGGTCAGGCCACTCCACGAGCGATACTAGGGTAGCACCCTAGTCAGGAGCCTCGTGTGATACCACAAATCACTCTCCTGTCCTCAATACCCCAGTGGATAATCGTCTCCAGCAGTCGGTCCCGGGTACGACGATCCTTCACTGCCGCTTCACAGGCAGGGTAACACCACAGTGTTCATCCGGGAGGCGACTCACGGCTGCTACAGCAAAGCACAAGGTATGGGGACGGCTGCCTTGGGTAGACTGCTTCAACTTCCATCACAGCAGTCCCAGGTCGACTCTGTAAGCAGACACGTCATCAATAACGGACACACTAAAGCACCTCACTTACAGGCTCAGACACAAACGCCCGACGTATCCACTCCATAGATGGCGTTGTCGTCTGAGCACCACCTCACCAGAGGTCAGCAGCGGCGGTGTTGTGTGCTGAACTGGACTGGAAACTGGCCCTTGTGGCCAGTACACCTTGTCCTCACCAGGTGTCGTCGTCCATTTGGTGGGGGTTTCGGGAGCTGACCCACAGATGGCGCGGTCGTCACTGCTCCGTGCTCGGACGCTGGATCCGGGTTCGTAACATTGACCCCACACCCCAACCAGTGAGCTGTAGTTGACCCCATACCCCTAACAGTGAGCTATAGTTGACCCTGTACCCTAGCTTAGGAGCTATAATTGACCCCATACCCCAACCAGTGAGCTGCAGTTGACCCCATACCCCAACCCATTATTTGTAGTTGACCCCATACCCCAACCCATGAGTTGTAGTTGATCCCATACCCCAACTTATGAGCTGTAGTTGACCCCATACCCCAACCAGTGAGCTATAGTTGACCCCATACCCCATCACATAAGCTGCGTTGACCCCATATCCCAACCCGTGAGTTATATATGACCCCATACCCCAACCTGTGACTGTTGGTGAACCCCATACCACAACCCATCAGCTATAGTTGACCCCATTCCCCAAACTTTGAGCTATATTTGACCCCAAACCCCAACTCATGAGCTGTAGTTGACCCCCATACACCAACCCATGAGCTGTAGTTGACCCCATACCCCATTCCATAAGCTGTAGTTGACCCCATACCCCAACCCGTGAGCTGTAGTTGACCCCATACCCCAACTCATGAGCAGTAGTTGACCGCATACACCAACCCATGAGCTCTAGTTGACCCCATATCCCAATCCATGAGCTCAAGTGGACCCCCCATACCCAAAACCGTGAGCTGTAGTGGACCCCATACCCAAACCCATGAGCTGCAGTTGACCCCATACCCCAACTCGTGAGCTAAAGTTGACCCCATACCCCAATCTGTAAGCTGTAGTTGACCCCATACCTCTACCTCTGAGATGTAGTTGACCCCATACCCCAATCCATGAGCAGTAGTGGACCCCATACCCCAACCCGTGGCTGTAGTTGACCCCATACCTCTACCCCTGAGCTGTAGTTGACCCCATACCCTAACCCATGAGCTGTAGTTGACCCCATACACCAACCCATAAGCTGTAGTTGACCCCCATACCCCAACCCATGAGCTGTAGTTGACCCCATACCCCAACCCATGAGCTGTAGTTGACCCCATACCCGAATCCGTGAGCTGTAGTTAACCACTATACCCCAACACATGACCAGTACCTAACCCCATACCCCAACCTGTGAGCTGTAGTTGACCCCATACCCCAACCCATGAGCTGTAGTTGACCCTATTTCCCAACCCATGAGCTGTAGTTGACCCCATACCCCAATCCGTGAGCTATAGTTGACCCAATACCCCATACCATGAGCTGTCGTTGACCCCATACCCCACCCATGAGCTATATTTGACCCCATACCCCAACCTGTGACTATTGGTGACCCCATACCCCAACCCGTGAGCTGTAGTTGACCCCATACCCCAAACCTTAACCTGTAGTTGACCCCATACCCCAACCTATGAGCGGTAGTTAACCTAATACTCCAAACCATGAGCTGTAGTTGACCCCATACCCCATCCCATGAGCTGTAGTTGACCCCATAGAACCAACCTGTGACTGTAGTTGACCCCATACCCCAACCCGTGAGCTGTAGTTGATCCCATACACCAACCTGTGAGCTAAAGCTGACCCCATACCCCTAGCTATGAGCTGTAGTGAACCCAATACCCCATCCCATGACCTGTAGGTGACCCCATACCCCAACCCGTGAGCTGTAGCTGACCCCATACCCCAATCTATGAGCTGCAGTTGACCCCATAACCAAATCTATGACCTGTAGTTTACCCCATACCCCAACCCGTGAACTGTAGTGGACCCCATACCCCAACCCGTGAGCTGTAGTTGACCCTATACCGCAACCCATGAGCTGTAGTTGACCCCTTAAACCAACCCATGAGCTGTAGTTGACCCCATACCCCATTCCGTGAGCTGTAGTTGACCCCATACCCCAACCAATGAGCTGTAGTTGACCCCATACTCCAACTCATGAGCTGTAGTTGACCCCATACCCCAACCCGTGAGCTAAACTTGACCCCATACCCCAACCCATGAGGTGTAGTTGACCCCATTCCCCAACCCATGAGCTGTAGTTAACCCACATACCCCAACCAGTGAGCTGTAGTTGATCCCATACTCCAACTCGTGAGCTGGTGTTGACCCCATACCCCAACCTGTGACTGTAGTTGACACCATACCCCAACCTGTGAGCTGTAGTTGACCCCATACCCCAACCCGTGTGCTGTAGTTGACCCCATACCCCAACACATGAGCTGTAGTTGACCCCATACCCCAACCCGTGAGCTTTAGTTGACCCCATACCCCAACCCATGAGCTGTAGTTGACCCCATATCCCAACCCGTGAGCTGCAGTTGACCGCATTCCCCAACACATGAGCTGTAGATGACCCCATACCACAACCTGTGACCGTAGGTGACCCCATATCCCCAACCCATGAGCTGTCGTTGATCCCATACCCCAACCCGCGAGCTGTAGTTGACCCCATACCCCAATCCATGAACTGTAGTTGACACTATACCCCATCTTATGTGCAGTGGTTGAACCTATACCCCAACACGTGAACTGTAGTGGACCCCATACCCCAACCCGTGAGCTATAGATGACCCCATACCCCAACCCGTGAGCTGTAGTTGACCCCCATTCTCCAACCTATGAGCTGTAGTTAACCCTATGCCCCAATACGTGAGCTATAGTTAACCCCATACCCCATTCCATGAGCTGTAGTTGACCCCATACCCCAATTCATGAGCTATATTTGACCCAATACCACAATCTGTGACGGTTGGTGACCCCATACCCCAACCGGTGAGCTGTAGTTGACCCCATACCCCAAACCTTGAGCAGTAGTTGACCTCATAATCCAACCCATGAGCTGTAGCTAACCTAATACCCCAACCCATGAGCTGTAGTTGACCCCATACCCCATCCCATGAGCTGAAGTTAACCCCCATACCCCAACCCGTGAGCAATATTTGACCCAATACCACAACCTATGAGTTGTAGTTGACCCCATACCCCAACCCTTGAGCTGTAGTTGACCCCATACCCAAACCCATGAGCTGTAGTTAACTCCATACCCCAACTCGTGAGCGGTAGTTAACCCCATATCCTAACTCATAAGCTGTAGTTGACCCCGACCCCAACCCATGAGCTTGATTTGACCCCATACCCCATCCCATGAGCTGTAGTTGACCCCATACCCCAACCCGTGAATTGTAGTGGACCTCATACCCCAACCCGTGAGCTGTAGTTGATCCCATACACCAACCTGTGAGCTAAAGCTGACCCCATACCCCTAGCTATGAGCTGTAGTGAACCCAATACCCCATCCCATGACCTGTAGGTGACCCCATACCCCAACCCGTGAGCTGTAGCTGACCCCATACCCCAATCTATGAGCTGCAGTTGACCCCATAACCAAATCTATGACCTGTAGTTTACCCCATACCCCAACCCGTGAACTGTAGTGGACCCCATACCCCAACCCGTGAGCTGTAGTTGACCCTATACCGCAACCCATGAGCTGTAGTTGACCCCTTAAACCAACCCATGAGCTGTAGTTGACCCCATACCCCATTCCGTGAGCTGTAGTTGACCCCATACCCCAACCAATGAGCTGTAGTTGACCCCATACTCCAACTCATGAGCTGTAGTTGACCCCATACCCCAACCCGTGAGCTAAACTTGACCCCATACCCCAACCCATGAGGTGTAGTTGACCCCATTCCCCAACCCATGAGCTGTAGTTAACCCACATACCCCAACCAGTGAGCTGTAGTTGATCCCATACTCCAACTCGTGAGCTGCTGTTGACCCCATACCCCAACCTGTGACTGTAGTTGACACCATACCCCAACCCGTGAGCTGTAGTTGACCCCATTCCCCAACCCGTGTGCTGTAGTTGACCCCATACCCCAACACATGAGCTGTAGTTGACCCCATACCCCAACCCGTGAGCTTTAGTTGACCCCATACCCCAACCCATGAGCTGTAGTTGACCCCATATCCCAACCCGTGAGCTGCAGTTGACCGCATTCCCCAACACATGAGCTGTAGATGACCCCATACCACAACCTGTGACCGTAGGTGACCCCATATCCCCAACCCATGAGCTGTCGTTGATCCCATACCCCAACCCGCGAGCTGTAGTTGACCCCATACCCCAATCCATGAACTGTAGTTGACACTATACCCCATCTTATGTGCAGTGGTTGAACCTATACCCCAACACGTGAACTGTAGTGGACCCCATACCCCAACCCGTGAGCTATAGATGACCCCATACCCCAACCCGTGAGCTGTAGTTGACCC
The DNA here is from genome assembly GCF_040958095.1 of Procambarus clarkii. Taxonomy (NCBI): domain Eukaryota; kingdom Metazoa; phylum Arthropoda; class Malacostraca; order Decapoda; family Cambaridae; genus Procambarus; species Procambarus clarkii. The sequence continues at coordinate 22,573,798 of NC_091183.1, forward strand.
CCATTCTCCAACCTATGAGCTGTAGTTAACCCTATGCCCCAATACGTGAGCTATAGTTAACCCCATACCCCATTCCATGAGCTGTAGTTGACCCCATACCCCAATTCATGAGCTATATTTGACCCAATACCACAATCTGTGACGGTTGGTGACCCCATACCCCAACCGGTGAGCTGTAGTTGACCCCATACCCCAAACCTTGAGCAGTAGTTGACCTCATAATCCAACCCATGAGCTGTAGCTAACCTAATACCCCAACCCATGAGCTGTAGTTGACCCCATACCCCATCCCATGAGCTGAAGTTAACCCCCATACCCCAACCCGTGAGCAATATTTGACCCAATACCACAACCTATGAGTTGTAGTTGACCCCATACCCCAACCCTTGAGCTGTAGTTGACCCCATACCCAAACCCATGAGCTGTAGTTAACTCCATACCCCAACTCGTGAGCGGTAGTTAACCCCATATCCTAACTCATAAGCTGTAGTTGACCCCGACCCCAACCCATGAGCTTGATTTGACCCCATACCCCATCCCATGAGCTGTAGTTGACCCCATACCCCAACCCGTGAATTGTAGTGGACCTCATACCCCATCCCATGATCTGTAATTAACCCCATACCCCAACCCATGAGTTGTAGTTGAACCCATTCCCCAACCCGTGAGCTATATTTATCCCCATACTTGTGACTGTTGGTGACCCCATACCCCAACCTGGGAGCTATATTTGACCCCATACTTGTGACTGTTGGTGACCCCATACCCCAACCTGGGAGCTATATTTGACCCCATACTTGTGACTGTTGGTGACCCCATACCCCAACCCGGGAGTGTTACGGCCCTCTCTGGTCGCAACTGGGTTCGTACTCTGATGTAGTTAGAGGAAAGGGTATCCGGCCCCAAGCCAGTAGTGGCTTTCAAGGAATGTGATCAGTAACGCCAATAAACTAAAAGGGGAAGGGAAAGAAAGGAAAAAACTTAAGATTATAATTACCTTCACCAATAAGTAATATATAAAAGTTACACAGGGGGAGGGGTATTAACACTGCACAGGGGAAGTATATACACGGTCGTCTTCTCCTGAAGATGCTGGATCCTCTCGGTGCCAAGTCCTCGGCGCTCTCGTGGTCTCTTGACAAATCCTTCGATCAAGCTGAGTCTACCCCGGACACAGGCCAGCCAAAACACAGTTCCACTAGGGCACCGCCGTGGAGGCCGTCAACCACAAGTCCAGCAAGCTGCTGGCAGGTTCCGGATCAGCAACGCTGTACAGGCCACTCCACGAGCGATACTAGGGTAGCGCCCTAGTCAGGAGCCTCGTGTGATACCACAGATCACTCTCCTGTCCACAATACCCCAGTGGTCAATCGTCTCCAGCAGTCGGTCCCGGGTACGACAATCCTTCAACTGCCACTTCACTGGCAGGGTAACACCACAGTGTTCCTCCGGGAGGCGACTCACAGCTGCTGCAGTAAAGCACAAGGTATGGGGGCGGCTGCCTTGGGTAGACTGACTCAACTTCCCTTACAGCAGTCCCAGGTCGACTCTGTAAGCAGACACGTCATCAATAACAGGGACACACTAAAGCACCTCACTTACAGGCTCAGACACAAACGCCCGACGTATCCACTCCATAGATGGCGTTGTCGTCTGAGCACCACCTCACCAAAGGTCAGCAGCGGCGGTGTTGTGAGCTGCACAGGACTGGAAACTGGCCCTTGTGGCCGGTACACTTCGTCCTCACCAGGTGTCGTCGTCCATTGGGAGGGGGTTTCGGGAGCTGACCCACAGATGGCGTGGTCGTCACTGCTCCAGGCCCGGACGCTGGATTCGGGTTCGTAACAGGGAGCTATACTTGACCCCAACTTGTGACTGTTGGTGACCCCATACCCCAACCCATGACCTGTAGTTGACCCCCATACCCCAATCCGTGAGCTATAGGTGACCTCATACCCCATCCCATGATCTGTAATTAACCCCATACCCCAACCCATGAGTTGTAGTTGAACCCATTCCCCAACCCGTGAGCTGTATTTGAGCAAAAACCCCATCCCATGAGCTGTAGTTGACCCCATACCCCAATCCGTGAGCTATAGTTGACCCCATACCCCAACCCATGAGCTGTAGCTGCCCCCGTACCCCAACTCCGTGAGCTGTAGTTGACCCTATACTCCAACCCTTGAGCTGTAGTTGACCCCATGCCCCAACACATGAGCTGTAGCTGACCCCATACCCCAACCTTTGAGCTGTAGTTAGCCCCTTCCCCAACCAATGAGCTGTAGTTGTCCACATACCCCCACCTAATGAGCTGCAATTGATCCCATACCCAAACCCGTGAGCTGTAGTTGACCCCCATACCCAGTCCCATAAACTGTAGTTGACCCATACCCCAACTCATAAGCTGTAGTTGACCCCATACACCATCCTATGAGCTGTAGTTGACCCCATAGCCCAACCCGTGAGCTGTAGTTGACCCCATACCCCATCCTATGTGCAGTGGTTGAACCTATACCCAAACCCGTGAAATGTAGTGGACCCCATACCCCAACCCGTTAGCTATAGATGACCCTATCAATCCCATGTCTGACCCCCATCTATATTCACCAGTCCGCTTTGAAAAAGCTGTGAGCCACCCCCACACGAACTCTGTTGAGAGTAATAGCCTGCCTGAGGAGTGGCAGTGTCGGGAATCGCCTTATCTGGGGCTGGCTGGTGGAAAAGACTAGCCACTGTGGTGCTTAGTGAGGAGAGTGATCAGCGGGTCACACGAGGCTCCTGCCTAGGGCTCGCAACCCTAGTATCGGTCGTGGAGTGGCCTACACAGCAGAGCTGATCGGTACCGGCCAGCTACAGGCTGGATTGTGGTTGAAGACCTCCATGACGAAGCACCCAGTGGGACTGTGATTTGGCTGGCCTGTGGCCAGGGTAGATTCGTCATAGAGTCATAGTGGATTCATCGTGGGCCACGGAAGAAGGAATCAGGGCTACCCAGAGTGAGCATCGTTGAGCATCCAGTGTCTTCGGAGGAAGACACAACTGTACATAAGTGTAGTAATAATCCCCGCGTGCGACTGTTATTTATTTATATATGGTGGTGGTAAATATATCTGAAAAACTAGAACATTTGTATCCCTCCCCCTTTAATTTAACTTGTGTTACGTAACACACCCCTTGAAAGCCTCTACTAGCTTGGGGCCGGATTCCCAAACTGTACTACCATCAAAGAAGAACCCGGTTGCGTCCCAGTAGGGCCGTAACATAATTGGCATCCCCAGCGGGATCCGACCCCTTGTCAAGTATGTTTGACAGGGGTGGTGATGTAGCGCAATCCCATGTAAATAATTCCCCCCATTTATAATTATTTGGACGTTGTACGTTCTGTGCGGTGCTCGGTGTGATTTAGTGCAATATTGTAGAGTGTGGTTCTCCATGTGATTACGTGCAATATTGGCAAGTGAAGTGCTAGGTTCGATAAAGTGCAGTATTGGCGAAGTACGGTGCTCGGTGGGTTAAGTGCTCGAGTGAAGCGCTGTATTAATTGCTCGTGCACCACTTAAGTGACAATGGCAGAAAAAGTGACCATCGAGGATCTGGACGACGTTCAGGACTTTCTGAACAAGGAGGACTGTCTTGCCAGATTGAAATATCTGGGAAAACTAGAACTTGTGCTAGTGAGTGCCTATCTGGAGATAAAGCTACGTGCAAGTGATTCCCGTGTTGAAATCTTGTCGAAGATTAACAAACATTTGAAGGCCGGGGAGAAACAGGAAAGCGAGGCACAGAGTACAAAGGAAAGTGAGGAGGTAGCTTCCACTGAAAAGGAAGATAAAGGTAGTGACATTGAAAGTGATGCAGGTGAACTGAATATAAGCTTTCTAACTGTCAAAATGCGTGCCTTAGAAATAAATTGTGCGATAGAATGAAAGAAATTAGAAATAGAACGAGAATTGAAAGAAAAAGAAATGGAAATGAAACAGTTGGAATTAGAGCGAGAAAGAGAAAGAGATGAGCGAGAAAAAGAAAGAGAAGAGCGAGAAAGAGAAGAAAAAAGAGAAAGAGAAAGAGAAGAGCGAGAAAAAGAAAGAGAAGAGCGAGAAAGAGAAGAAAAAAGAGAAAGAGAAGAGCGAGAAAGAGAAAGAGAAGAAAGAAGAGAGAGAGAAGAGCGAGAGAAGAGCGAGAAAGAGAAGAAAAGGAGAAGGAAAGACAACACGAGTTAGAAGTATTGCGGTTAGGCGGTCAGAGGAAAACAACGGAAACGAGTGGTTTCGATCCGGTAAGGAACATCAAAATGGTCCCGAAATTCAACGAAAGGGAAGTTTCGAAGTTCTTCGCTGCTTTCGAGAAGGTTGCAGCCTCTTTGGAATGGCCAAAGGAGAATTGGGCCATCATGATACAGTCCGTCTTGACTGGGAAGGCCCAAATCGCCTACTCCACGTTGTCCCTTGATGACTCCTGTGATTATGACAAGGTGAAGAAGGAAGTGCTCATGGCTTACCAATTGGTACCTGAGGCTTACAGGCAGAAGTTCAGGAACCTGAAAAAGACCTCGGAGCACACGTTCACCGAGTTCGCGACCATCAAGGAACGGCTTTTCCAGGAGTGGTGTGCCTCTCGGAAGGTGAGGACGAAAGAAGAACTCGAACAGCTCGTTTTGTTGGAGGATTTTAAGGAATGTCTATCTGGAGATCTGAAGACATACCTAGAAGAGCAACAGGTAGAGACCTTAAGTGCAGCAGCCACTATGGCTGAAGAATACATCTTGACGCATAGGTCTTCCACTAGGTATGTCCGTAAGAATTACCCACGTCTGTTTGGCAAACCTCGTCAAGACGAAGAGAGACCCGTCCCACAAAGTGCTATGAAGACGCCCCCAAGTAGCCCCCGAAGGATTAGTCCTAGCAGTCCGAAATGCCATAGTCCAAGGAGGAATGTAGTGTGTTGGACTTGTGGGCAGAAAGGACACGTCGCTGCTATGTGCCGAGGCAGAAGAGGTAGCGGTCCACGTAGGGAGGTGATGCTGATGGGTTGTGTGACACCACCAGTGGGAACCCAATCTCTGATGTCAGGAAGGACCAAGATTGTTTGCCCCTCACACTTCAGGCGGGTATGTAACGAGTGATCATACTGGTAGATCAGATGTAGTGCTCAGAGATAGTGGAGCAGCCCAGTCCCTGATCGTGAGAGACTCGTTACCCGAGGGAGTGAGTGTAGACGGGAGACAAAAGGTTGTCCAGGTTGGGTTTCCTATGACGCAGTACGTTGCCCCCTTAGTGCCGGTACATCTAGACTCGCCTTACTTCAGCGGCACATGCGCATTGGCAGTAGTTGATACCCTGCCTATAGTTGGGATAGATGTAGTTCTAGCCAACGACTTGGTGACAGGTTGGGACTACGGTAATCTCAAGGTTGTGGACGAGCCAGCCGGAGCATGCATAAGGTCTGAGGTGGCAACAAGAGACAGTAATACCCAGGTACAGGCAGACGTGAGATTATATAACATGTTTAATTCTCCCTCTCACCAACAGATAGACAGCATTCCAACAGATTCACCTGATTCTTCTCCCGTCCAGAAACCTGGGGTTATAATGACAAGAGCGACTAAGCAAGAGGAGAGGCCTCGTGTACAAGTACCCACGGATACCCAAGAGTCTAGAGTGTAGGCACATCAGTACTTGCAGTATGGCAAGGTACAACGTTCACTGAACTGGCCAGAGATTTCCCAGACGTCAGAGGTATGTGAGGTATGTGCGAAGGTTCTAGTGCCCTCTTCGGTCCAAACCAAGCTAATGGATATAGCCGGCAATGGACATTACAGGCTCATGAAACTTATCCCTAAGTTAGTAAAATGTTTCTTAGCGGTATTTTGTTTTGTTCTCGTGTGTGTTCTAAGTAAGGACCAGTGGACGACCCGACAGATGATGGCTCCCATGAACATCATGAGAGACCCCAGGGATTGGAGACTTGCACTGTGAGTGTTGCAGTCGAAGAAGAGACCTAGAAGGTGATGGTGGATACAGTAGGAATGGGAAATGATATTATGAGTGACTGTTTCCGACAGGTTGACACCCCCCGTGGGATTGCTGAGCCTGGATTCATCATTATACGGAACGTTGGTCGACATGACGGAGGCAGAGCAGACACCATCTTCAATGTACAAGCAGCTCTGTTGAACGGTTATGCTGTAAGTACTGACTTAACAACTATCGCAGTCACTCCAAATTATCAGACCCCTGTATTCCAGGTTCCCGTCTCCCTGAAGAACGACCTGTCCGGGATAAGAAATGCCGTCCGCGACTAGCCATCAACGGTGCCACGACCCAGGGAGGTGTCGATTCCCCCCACATTGCGCCTGTGCCGATCCTTACTAAAGACACGTGAGATTATGCCCCTGCTTGCCATCTCAGTGAAGGTGTGGGAAGTCACATCAGGCAGGTCAGTCCTACCATCTTCAAGTTTCCTTTGTGCGAGAATCTCCCATTAGGACAGTTTTGCGGACAAGACATCCTCGCCACTCCAGTCCATTGTGTATGTGAGTCCGTTTGGAGTTGTACCCACTTATTAATTTGGTTTGTTTTCTCTTTTATAGAAATCCAAACCAAATTCTCTTTGGTGGGGAGGTGTTAAGGACCCGAGTCCAGCGTCGGAGCACGGAGCAGTGATGACAACGCCATCTGTGAGTCCGCTCCTGAAACCCACTCCAAATGGACAAAGCCATCTAGTGAGGACGGGATATACCGGCCACAGGTGCTGGATTCCCATCTTAATCAGCTCGTAACATAGCCGCTGCTGACCTCTGGTGAGGTGGCGCTTAGACAGCAACGCCATCTATGGAATGAAGAGGTGGACGTTTGTGTCTAAGCCTGTAATTGAGGTTCCCTAGAGCGTCCCAGTATTAATGACGTATCTGATTGCAGAGTCGACCTGGGACTGCTGTGTTGGACGATGGATCAGTCTACCCAAGGCAGCCAAGGTCTCTTCACCAGTCCGCTTTGAAGAAGCTGTGAGCCACCCCCGCACGAACTCTGCTGAGAGTAATAGCCTGCCTGAGGAGTGGCAGTGTCGGGAATCGCCTTATCTGGGGCTGGCTGGTGTAAGAGACTAGCCACTGTGGTGCTTAGTGAGGAGAGTGATCAGCGGGTCACACGAGGCTCCTGCCTAGGGCTTGCAACCCTAGTATCAGTCGTGGAGTGGCCAACACAGCGGAGCTGATCGGTACCTGCCAGCAACAGGCTGGATTGTGGTTGAAGGCCTCCACAACGAAGCACCCAGTGGGACTGTTATGGCTCTATTGGGTCGCAACTGGGGTTCTTCTCTGATGTTATAAAAGTTTGGGTATCCGGCCCCAAGTTAGTAGTGGCTTTCAAGGGGTGTGTTCCGTAACGCAAGTAAATTAAAGGGGAAAGGATACAAATACACTAATTTAAATATATGGTAACCACCAATATAAATAAATATCTCACAGTTACTCGCTGGGGCTATAACTACACCTATATACAATAACTTGTCTTCCTCCGAAGACACAGGATGCTCTACGGTGCTGAAGATGAGTAGCCCTAGTTCTCTTCTCGTGGCCTCACGATGAATCCTTTGATTCTCTAGGCGAATCTACCCTGGCCACAGGCCAGCCAAATCACAGTCCCACTGGGTGCACCGTCGTGGAGGCCTTCAACCACAAATCCAGCCTGTAGCTGGCAGGTTTCAATCAGCTCCGCTGCGTAGGCCACTCCACAACCGATACTAGGGTTGCGAGCCCTAGGCAGGAGCCTCGTGTGATTCTGCTGATCACTCTCCTCTCTATACCACCACAGTGGCTAGTCTCTTCCACCAGTCAACCCCCGGGTACGACGATTCCTCAACTCTGCCACGTCACAGGCAGGCTAACACTCTCAGCAGTGTTCGTCCGGGAGCAACTCACAGCTTCTGCAGCAAGCACGTGGAGAGACTATGGCTGCCTTGGGTAGACTGCCCATCGTCCAATCCAGCAGTCCCAGGTCGACTCTGTTACGGCCCTCTCGGGTCGCAACCGGGTTCTTACTCTGGTGTTGTTAGAGGAAGGGTATCCGGCCCCAAGCCAGAAGTGGCTTTCAAGGGGTGCGATCCGTAACGCAAGTAAAATAAAAGGGGAAGGGAAATAAAGTTAAAAACTTAATAATGTAATTACCGCCACCAATAAATAATATATAAAAGGTTACACAGGGGGAGGGGTATTAACACTATTATCAACAAAGTAGTCTTCTTCTGAAGACGCGGAGTGTTCCACGGTGCTCGACGATGCTAAGGTCCTGGTGCTCTTGTGGCCTCACGACGAATCCTTCGATTCTCTGAGTCTACCCTGGCCACGGGGCAGCCAAATCACAGTTCCACTGGGGGCACCGTCGTGGAGGCCATCAACCACAAGTCCAGCCGGTAGCTGGCAGGTTCCAAACAGCAGCGCTGGTTAGGCCACTCCACGACCGATACTAGGGTAGCGATCCCTAGTCAGGAGCCTCGTGTGACCGCACAGACCACTCTCCTTGCCACAACACCCCAGTGGTTAAGCGTCTCCACCAGTCAATCCCGGGTTCTACAATTCCTCAACTGCCTCTTCACAGGCAGGGTAACACCACAGTGTTCATCCGGGGGCGACTCACAACTGCTGCAGCAAACGCTTGGAGACGAGACGACTGCCTTGGGTAGACTGATCCAACTTCCATTACAGCAGTCCCAGGTCGACTCTGCAATCAGACACGTCATCAGTAACAGGGAAACACTAGGGCACGTCACTTACCGGCTCAGACCCAAACGCCCACCTATCCACTCCATAGATGGCGTTGCTGTCTAGGCGCCACCTCACCAGAGGTCAGCAGTGGCTGTGTTATGAGCTGATTAGGACGGGAAACTAGCCCTTGTAGCCAGTATATCTCGTCCCCACTAGATGGCGGCGGCCATTTGGAGGGGGTTTCAGGAGCTGGCCCACAGATGGCGCGGTCGTCACTGCTCCGTGCTCGGACGTCGGGCTCGGGTCCGTAACAGACTCTGTAATCAGACACGTCATCAGTACTAGCGACACCCTAGGGCACCTCACTTACGGGCTTAGACACAAACGCCCACCTATCCACTCCATAGATGGCATTGCTGTCTAAGCGCCACCCTCACCAGAGGTCAGCAGCGCCTATGTCATGATCTGATCAAGACGGGAAACCTGCCCCTGTGGCCGGTATATCTCGTCCTCACTAGATGGCGTCGTCCATTTGGAGGGGGTTTCGGAAGCTGACCCACAGATGGCGTGGTCGTCACTGCTCCGTGCTCAGACGCTGGACTCGGGTCCGTAACAGGGAATGTGATTTGGCTGGCTTGTGGCCAGGGTAGATTCATCATGGGCCACGGAAGAAGGAACCAGGGCTACCCAGAGTGAGCATCGTTGAGCATCCAGTGTCTTCGGAGGAAGACGCAACTGTACATAAGTGTAGTAATAATCCTCGCGTGGAACTGTTATTTATTTATATATGGTGGTGGCAAATATATCAGAAAAACTGGAACATTTGTATCCCTCCCCCTTTAATTTAACTTGCGTTATGGAACACACCCCTTGAAAGCCTCTACTAGCTTGGGGCCGGATTCCCAAACTCTACTACCATCAGAGAAGAACCCGGTTGCGTCCCAGTAGGGCCGTAACACCATTAGCTGTAGTTGACCCCATAACCCAACCCATGAGCTGTCGTTGACCCCACACCCCAACCCGTGAGATATATATGACCCAATACCCCAACTTGTGACTGTTGGTGACCCCATATCCCAACCCATGAGCTGTAGTTGAACCCATTCCCCAACCCATGAGCTGTAGATGACCCCATACCACAACCCGTGACTGTAGGTGACCCAATACCCTAATCTGTGAGCTGTAGTTGACCCCGTACCCCCACCCGTGAGCTGTAGTTGAGCAAAAATCCCATCCCATGAGCTGTAGTTGACCCCATACCTCAATCCGTGAGCTATAGTTGACCCCATACCCCAACATATGAGCTGTAGCTGCCCCTCTACCCCAACCCGTGAGCTGTAGTTGACCCCATACCCCAACACACGAGCTGTAGCTGACCCCATTCCCCAACCTATGAGTAGTAGTTAGCCCCATTCCCCAACCAATGAGCTGTAGTTGACCCCATACCACACCCCATGAGCTGCAATTGACCCCATACCCAAACTCGTGAGCTTTAGTGAACCCCATACCCCAACCCTTGAGCTGTAGTTGACCCCATACCCCACCCCATGAGCTGCAATTGACCCCATACCCCAACCCGTGAGCTGTAGTTGACCCCCAAACCCAGTCCCATAATCTGTAGTTGACCCCATTTCCCAACTCATTAGCTGTAGTTGACCCCATGCACCATCCCATGAGCTGTAGTTGATCTCATAGCCCAACCCGTGAGCTGTAGTTGACCCCATACCCCATCCTATGTGCAGTGGTTGAACCTATACCCCAACCTGTGAACTGTAGTGGACCCCATACCTCAACCCGTTAGCTATAGATGACCACATACCCCAACCTGTGAGCTGTATTGGACCCAATAACCGAACACATGAGCCGCAGTGGACCCCATACCCCAACCCGTGAGCTGTAGTTGACCACATACCCCAAACCATGAGCAGTAGTGGACCCCATTCCCAAACCCATGAGCTTTAGTTGACCCCATACGAAAACCCCTGAGCTGCAGTTGACCCCATACCCCAACCCGTGAGCTGTAGTTGGCCCCATACCCCAACCCATGAGATGTAGTGGACCCCATACCCCAACCCGTGAGCTGTAGTTGAGCAAACACCCCATCCCATGAGCTGTAGTTGACCCCATACTCCATTCCGTGAGCTATAGTTGACCCCATACCCCAACCCATGAGCTGTAGTTGACCCCATACCCCAACCCATAAGCTTTAGTTGACCCCATACGCCAACCCATGAGCTGCCATTGACCCAATACCCCAACCCGTGAGCTGTAGTTGACCCCATACCCCAACCCGTGAGCTGTAGTTGAGCAAAAACCCCATCCCATGAGCTGTAGTTGACCCCATACCCCAATCCATGAGCTGCAGTTGACCCTATAAGCCCACCTATGAGCTGTAGGTGACCCCATACCCCAACCCCTGGGCTGTAGTTGACCCCATATCCCAACCCATGAGTTTTACCTGACCCTATACCCCAACCCATGAGCTGTAGCTGCCCCCATACCCCAACCCGTGAGCTATAGTTGACCCCATACTCCAAGCCATGAGCTGTAGTGGAACCCCCATACCCCAACCTATGAACTGTAGTTGACCCAATATCCCAACCCATGGGCTATAGTTGACCCCATACCCCAATCCGTGATCTATAGTTGACCCCATATCCCATCCCAGGAGCTGTAGTTGACCCCATACCCTAACCCGTGAGCTGTAGTGGACCCAATACCCCAACCCGTGAGCTAAAGTTGACCCCATACGCCAACCCATGAGCTGTAGTTGACCCCATACCTCATTCCGTGAGCTTTAGTGGACCCCATACCCCAACCCGTGAGCTTTAGTTGACCCCATACGCCAACCTTGAGCTGTAGTTGACCCCATTCACCAGCCCGTGAGCTGTAGGTGACCCCATACGCCAACCGTTAGCTGTATATGACCCCATACCCCAACCCGTGAGCTGTAGTTGACCCCATAACCCTACCTATGAGCTGTAGTTGACCCCATACCCCAACATATGAGCTTTAGTTGACCCCATATCCCAACCTATGAGCTGTAGTTGACCCCATACCCCATTCCATTAGCTGTCGTTGACCCCATACCCCATTCCATTAGCTGAAGTTAACCCCCATTCCCCAACACATGAGCTGTAGTTGACCCCATACCCCTATCCGTGAGCAATAGTTGACCTCATACCCCATCCCATGAGCTGTCGGTGACCCCATACCCCAACCCGTGAGATATATATGACCCCATACCCCAACTTGTGACTGTTGGTGACTCCATACCCCAACCCGTGAGCTGTAATTGACCCTATACCCCCAACCCAAGAGTTGTAGTTGAACCCATTCCCCAACCCATGATCTGTAGATGACCCCATTCCACAACCTGTGATTGTAGGTGACCCTATACCCCTAACCTGTGAGCTGTAGTTGACCCCATACCCCAACCCGTGAGCTGTAGTTGAGCAAAAACCCCGTCCCATGAGCTGTAATTGACCCCATACCCCAATCCGTGAGCTATAGTTAACCCCATACCCCAACCTATGAGCTGTAGCTGCCCCCGTACCCCAACATGTGAGCTGTAGTTGACCCCATACCCCAACACATGAGCTGTAGCTGACCCCATACCCCAACCTTTGTGCTGTAGTTAGCCCCATACCCCAACCAATGAGCTGTAGTTGACCCCATACCCCACCCCATGAGCTGCAATTGACCCCATACCCCATCCTATGTGAAGTGGTTAAACCTATACCCCAACCCGTGAACTGTAGTGGACCCCATACCCCAACCCGTTAGCTATAGATGACCCCATACCCCAACCCGTGAGCTGTAGTGGACCCAATACCCCAACCCATGATCAGCAGTGGACCCCATACCCCAACCTGTGAGCTGTAGTTGACCACATACCCCAAACCATGAGCAGTAGTGGACCCCGTACCCCAATCCGTGAGATAAAGCTGACCCCATATCCCAACCCATGAGCTGTAGTGGACCCAATACCCCAACCCATGAGCTGTAGATGACCCCATACCAAAACCTGTGACTGTAGGTGACCCCATACCCTAACCCGTGAGCTGTAGGTGACCCCATACCACAACCCGTGAGCTGTAGTTGAGCAAAAACCCCATCCCATGAGCTGTAGTGTATCCCATACCCCATTCTGTGAGCTGTAGTTGACCCCATACCCCAATCCATGAACTGCAGTTGTCCCCATAAGCCAACCTATGAGCTGTAGTTGACCCCATACCCCAACCCGTGAGCTGTAGTTGACCCCATATCCCAGCCCATGAGTTTTACCTGACCCTATACCCCAACCCATGAGATGTAGCTGCCCCGTACCCCAACCCGTGAGCTGTAGTTGACCCCATACTCCAACCCGTGAGCTCTAGTTGACCCCATACCCCATTACATGAGCTGTAGTGGACCCCATACCCAAGACCGTGAGATGTAGTTAACCCCATACACCAACCCGTGAGCTGTAGTGAACCCCATACCCCAACCCGTGAGCTAAAGTTGGCTCCATACTCCAAGCCATGAGCTGTAGTGGAACCCCCCATTCCCCAACCTATGAACTGTAGTTGACCCCATATCCCAACCCATGAGCTATAGATGACCCCATACCCCAATCCGTGAGCTATAGCTGACCCTATACCCCATCCAATGAGCGGTCGATGACCCCATTCCCCAACACATGAGCTGTAGCTGACTCCATACCCGAACTTGTGAGCTGTTGTTGACCCCAAACCCCAACCCATGAGCTGTAGTTGACCTCATACCCCATCCCATGAGCTGTCGTTGACCCCACACCCCAACCCGTGAGCTATATTTGACCCCATTCCCCAACTTGTGACTGTAGTTGACCCCATACCCCAACCTGTGAATGTAGTTGACCCCATACCCCAACCTGTGACTGTAGTTGACCCCATACCCCAACCCGTGAGCTAGAGCTAACTCTATACCCAAAGCCATGAGCTGTAGTGGACCCAATACCCCAATTCGTGAGCTGTAGATGACCCCATTCCCCAATCTATGAGCTGCAGTTGACCCCATAATCCAATCTATGAGCTGTAGATGACCCCATACCCCAACCATAAGCTGTAGTTCATCCCATACCCCAACCCATGAGCTGTAGTTGACCCCATACTCCAACTCATGAGCTGTAGTTGACCCCATACCCCAACCCGTGAGCTGTAGATGACCCCATACCCCAACCCCTGAGCTTAAGTTAACCCCCATACCCCAACCCATAAGCTGTAGTTGATCCCATACCCCAACCCATGAGCTGTAGTTGACCCCATACCCCAATCCGTGAGCTAAAGTTGACCCCATACCCCATCCCTTGAGCTGTCGTTGACCTCATTCCCCAACTTATGAGCTGTAGGTGACCCCATACCACAACTTGTGACTGAAGGTGACCCCATACCACAACTTGTGACTGAAGGTGACCCCATACCCTAACCCGTGAGCTATAGTTGACCCCATACCCCAACCCGTGAGCAGTAGTTGAGCAAAAACCCCATCCCATGAGCTGTAGTTAACCCCATACCCCATCCCATGAGCTGTCGTTGACCCTATACCCCAACCCGTGACCTATATTTGACCACATTCCCCAACCTGTGACTGTTGGTGACCCCATACCCCAAACCTTGAGCTGTAGTTGACCCCATACCCGAACCCATGAGCTGTAGTTGACCCCATTCCCCAATCCATGAGCTGTAGTTGACCCCTTACCCCAATCCACTAGCTATAGTTGACCCCATACCCCCATCTCATGAACTGTCGTTGACCCTATACCCCAACCCGTGAGCTATATATGACCCCATACCCCATTCAATGAGCTGTAGTTGATCCCATACTCCAACTCATGAGCTGTAGTTGACCCCATACCCCAACCCGTGAGCTGAAGATGACCCCATACCCCATCCTGTGAGTTAAAGTTGACCCCACACCCCAATCTGTGAGCTGTAGTTGACCCCATACCCCAATCCATGAGCTGCAGTTGACCCCATTAACCAACCTATCAGCTGTAGTTGACCCCATAACCCAACCCTTGAACTGCAGTTGACACCATATCCCGACCCATGAGTTTTACTTGACCCTATACCCCAACCCAGGAGCTGTAGCTGCCCCCGTTCCCCAACCCGTGAGCTGTAGTTGACCCCATACTCCAACCTGTTAGCTGTAGTTGACCCCATACCCCAATCCACGAGCTGTAGTTAACCCCAATACCCCAACACATGAGCTGTAGCTGACCCCATAAACCAACCTATGAGCTGTAATTGACCCCATACGCCAACCCATGAGCTGTAGCTGCCCCCTTACCCCATCCTGTGAGTTGTAGTTGACCCCATACCCCAATCCATGAGCTGTAGTGTTACAAACCCGAGTCCATCGTCGGAGTACGGAGCAGTGACGACAACGCCATCTGTGAGTCCGCTCCCGAAACCCCCTCCAAATTGACGACGCCATCGAGTTGTGCCAAGAATGTGAGGTATGTTGAATCAGTCTACCCAAGGCAGCCAAGGTCTCTTCACCAGTCTGCTTTGTAGAAGCTGTGAGCCACCCCTGGATGAACTCTGCTGAGTGTATGATTGCCTGCCTGAGGAGTGGCAGTAACGGGATTCGCCGTATCCGGGGCTGGCTGGTGGAAGAGACCACCCACTGCAGTGCCGACCGAGGAGGGTGACCAGCAAGTCACACGAGGCTCCTGCCTAGGGCTCGCAACCCTGGCCTGTGGCCAGGGTGGATTCATCGTGGGTTCTGGGCCACGGAGGAGGAGACCAGTAAAGGCTACCTAGAGTGAGCATCGCTGAGTGTCTAGTGTCTTCGGAGGAAGACGAATCTGTATATAATTGTGTAGTAATAATTCCCGTGTGTGACTTTTTACATATGGTGGTGGGAATATAAATACATATATATATATATATATATATATATATATATATATATATATATATATATATATTTTATTAAATATGACCGAAAAAGTAAGATTAATAATTCTAACACGAATTTTCTCAATCTTTCGTACATTATGCTTCACTGTTGGAGGTAAATAAAAAATCACTTCTCCAAAATTCATTTTTATTTCTAGTCTGACGCGACACGGGCGCGTTTCGTAAAACTTATTACATTTTCAAAGACTTCACAAATACACAACTGATTAGAACTTGCGTTTCCCTGATTTTATATCTACATTTGAGTGAGGTGGGAAGGGTGATGTGGCATTACATTTGAGTAAGGTGGGAAGGATGATGTGGCATTAGAGGATATTAATAGGGTATTAAAAGTATCAACACAAGACAGAACACGAAACAATGGATATTGAATAGAAGTGTTTGTAGAAAGCCTATTGGTCCATATTTCTTGATGCTTCTATATTGGAGCGGAGTCTTGAGGTGGGTAGAATATAGTTGTGCAATAATTGGCTGTTGATTGCTGGTGTTGACTTCTTGATGTGTAGTGCCTCGCAAACGTCAAGCCGCCTGCTATCGCTGTATCTATCGATGATTTCTGTGTTGTTTACTAGGATTTCTCTGGCGATGGTTTGGTTATGGGAAGAGATTATATGTTCCTTAATGGAGCCCTGTTGCTTATGCATCGTTAAACGCCTAGAAAGAGATGTTGTTGTCTTGCCTATATACTGGTTTTTTTGGAGCTTACAGACCCCAAGCGGGCATTTGAAGGCATAGACGACGTTAGTCTCTTTTAAAGCGTTCTGTTTTGTGTCTGGAGAGTTTCTCATGAGTAGGCTGGCCGTTTTTCTGGTTTTATAGTAAATCGTCAGTTGTATCCTCTGCTTTTTGTCTGTAGGGATAACGTTTCTATTAACAATATCTTTCAGGACCCTTTCCTCCGTTTTATGAGCTGTGGAAAAGAAGAACATGACTCCTTATGTTCCTTGCGCCTTCAGCCTGAAGTCTCCAAAGGAATTTGTGGACTTACTGCGGGGCACACGGGCCACAGGGATAAGAGCCTCGTTGGACGTAGAATCGCTGTTTACCAACGTACCTGTGGACGAGACAATCGGAATGATAGCCGACAGAGTGTATCGTGATCCAGCCTGTACTCCTCTTGACATGCCAGAAAGTATTCTGAGGAAACTACTCCAAGCTTGTACTAAAGAGGCACCCTTCTTGAGCCCGGATGGGCACATGTATAAGCAAGTAGATGGGGTCGCCATGGGTTCTCCCCTAGGTGTCCTGTTTGCAAACTTCTACATGGGTACCATCGAGCAAAAAGTCTTAGTCGACATGAACTTGAAACCGGCCATATACTGCAGGTATGTTGACGACATTTTTACACAGGTACCTGATGTCAGACATCTGCAGGAGCTGAAGGAGGCATTTGAGCAGAGTTCCGTGCTGCGTTTCACTTACGAGACGGAAAAGGATGGGAAGCTGCCTTTTCTAGATGTAACAGTCATGGAAAAGGGCGGAGGTTTCCACACTGCAGTCTACACTAAGGAAACAAACATAGGAATGTGCCTAAATGCCAACAGCGACTGCCCCGACAGGTACAAGAGGAGTGTTGTTAACGCATACGTCGACCGTGCTCTCAGCCACAGCTCAGAATGGAAGCAAGTCGACGAAGAACTCTGTAGGGTAAGGCAGGTCCTAGTCAATAACGGCTTCTCCAATGGTTTCATCGAAGACATCATAAGAAGGAAAGTGAAAAGCCATGCAACCTCTGAAGAGACAACTAACACAACACCTATACCCCCTATTAGACTATTTTACAGGAACTTCTTTTCCACAGCTCATAAAACGGAGGAAAGGGTCCTGAATGATATTGTTAATAGAAACGTTATCCCTACAGACAAAAATCAGAGGATACAACTGACGATTTACTATAAAACCAGAAAAACGGCCAGCCTACTCATGAGAAACTCTCGAGACACAAAACAGAACGCTTTAAAAGAGACTAACGTCGTCTATGCCTTCAAATGCCCGCTTGGGGACTGTAAGCTCCAAAAAACCCAGTATATAGGCAAGACAACAACATCTCTTTCTAGGCGTTTAACGATGCATAAGCAACAGGGCTCCATTAAGGAATATATAATCTCTTCCCATAACCAAACCATCGCCAGAGAAATCCTAGTAAACAACACAGAAATCATCGATAGATACAGCGATAGCAGGCGGCTTGACGTTTGCGAGGCACTACACATCAAGAAGTCAACACCAGCAATCAACAGCCAATTATTGCACAACTATATTCTACCCACCTCAAGACTCCGCTCCAATATAGAAGCATCAAGAAATATGGACCAATAGGCTTTCTACAAACACTTCTATTCAATACCCATTGTTTCTGTTCTGTCTTGTGTTGATACTTTTAATACCCTATTAATATCCCCTCCTGTTCTGTCTTGTGTTAATGCCACATCACCCTTCCCACCTCACTCAAATGTAGATATAATATCAGAGAGATGTAAGTTCTAATCAGTTGTGTATTTGTGAAGTCTTTGAAAATGTAATAAGTTTTACGAAACGCGCCCGTGTCGCGTCAGACTAGAAATAAAAATGAATTTTGGAGAAGTGATTTTTGATTTACCTCCAACAGTGAAGCGTAATGTACGAAAGATTGAGAAAATTCGTGTTAGAATTATTAATCTTACTTTTTCGGTCATATTTAATAATATATGTCTACAGGAAAGACTGCTACCAAAATATACTAATATATATATATATATATATATATATATATATATATATATATATATTTAAGATGAATAGGAAAACCAAGGATATACTGAACATCTTGTTTCAGATTCTTTACTTTAAAATGCATAACGTTTCAAATACTTCTCGTATTCATCATCAGATCTAAAAGAAAAAACAGAAATAACAATAAAATAACTAGTAAACAAACAACTCATACTGAATATAATTGCCTATCAAAGAAAGGAAAATGCTTAAAAAACAAAACACTTAAGCGCACTTAAAGAGATCAATACAAATAAATCTTATTAACTGTCACATATATACAAGCTAATTTAAAAATCCATTAGACTACAAGACGAAATTTATAACTACTAAAACAAACCATTCTATTAAACTTACGTGAAGTGATCAGAAGTGAAACTTGATACCTAACACATAGATACTAAACACTATAACAAATATTCATATAATGACTACAAATCTACAAAAAATGTATATAAAATACAAACAGAATAAACGACAATTATAAAGTACTAACCAAAATCTTATAAAAACTCAAATATTAAATAAAATTAAATACCAAAAAATGTATTATATATCCTAAATAAAAGATTATAATAATGTACAATGTCAAGACTTGAAATAAGTAAGAAAGGGCAAAGACATGATAAACTAAACAAAATTATAATAAAAGTAAACTACCAGAATGAACTATAAATCAAATTACAGGGCCAACTGTGCACTATACAGTGTACAATTGAACAGCTGAAAGGTTGCTATTTAACAGAGGCCGCAGCTCCTTTATATATAAGGATTCCATTACTCTCAAATCTGACTGGCCATTCATACAAGTGTCCAGAATTTTAAAATCAGATTCCAGCAGAGAATGATTAAACTCATGACAATGGTTTCTAATCTCCGAAAATGCTGGTTTAGACAATGGTAATCCAGTCCTAAAAGATAATCCCCGGTGCTCAAGTATCCTAATCTTAAAGTTCCGAATGGAACTCCCGACATATCCAGCATTACAGCTGGAACAATTATACACATATACGACATTTGAGCACAAGGGGGTAGGCACTTTATCTTTAAATTTAAAATAAGAGCCTATGGTATTTGTGTTGACAAAAATAAATCTAAAGTCTACTTGAGGATAACAATTCTGCAACAGTCTCCTCAAACGACTCCTTACAGAAAAACTAATAGTGCCATAAAATGGCAATTTAATATATTTAAGATCCCTTTCTACTGTAGTAATCCTACACGATGGGTGAAACTTCTTATTTATGAAATTCCTTATAAAGGTATAAACCATATGCAAAGGATAACCATTATTTGAAAAAAATTTCACAAGAAAATTAATTTCTTTATCGAAGTTATTCCAATTTGAACATAAAACAAAGGCCCTATTCAGTAGAGTGTTAATTGCATTTTACTTAAAAATATACCCGTGAGCTATATTTGACCCCATACCCCAACCTGTGACTGTAGTTGACCCCATTCCTCATCCTGTGTGCAGTAGTTGACCCAGTATCCATTCTGTGGAGGGTAGAGGACGCCATACACATCCTGTACTCACCTAATTGTGCTTGCAGGTGTTGAGCTTTGGCTCTTTGGTCCCACCTAGAGTACCAGATCCCATAGGCACTACCGGATGGGTATGGGGCAGTACCGCACCCTTTAGCAATCCTCTGGGCAGTACTTAATCCTGTAGGCAGTAGTGGACTCCATAACCATCTTCAGGTGGTAGTGGACACCTGGGGGTCCCATCCCGGGGCGGCAGAGGACCCATACCCATTCTGTGGGCAGAAGTGAACTATTCACCCATCTTCCGGGCGGCAGTGTTCCCCCCCCCATACC
>NC_091183.1:22594514-22702014 GCF_040958095.1 Procambarus clarkii
CCAGCATACATGACCACAACGTTCACCACACCAGCATACATGACCACAAGGTTCACCACACCACCATACATGACCACAAGGTTCACCACACCACCATTTATGACCACAAGGTTCACCACACCATACATGATCACAAGGTTCACCACACCACCATACATGACCACAAGGTTCACCACACCAGCATACATGACCACAAGGTTCACCACACCAGCATACATGTCCACAAGGTTCACCACACCAACATACATGATCACAAGGTTCACCACACCACCATACATGACCACAAGGTTCACCACACCACCATACATGACCACAAAATTCACCACACCACCATACATGACCACAAGGTTCACCACACCATCATACATGACCACAAGATTCACCACACCACCATACATGACCACAAGGTTCACCACACCACCATACATGACCACAAGGTTTACCACACTACCATACATGACCACAAGGTTTACCACACCATACATGATCACAAGGTTCACCACACCATACATGATCACAAGGTTCACCACACCACCATATATGACCACAAGGTTCACCACACCATACATGATCACAAGGTTCACCACACCACCATACATGACCACAAGGTTGACCACACCACCATACATGACCATAAGGTTTACCACACCATACATGACCACATGGTTCACCACACCAGCATACATGACCACAACGTTCACCACACCAGCATACATGACCACAAGGTTCACCACACCACCATACATGACCACAAGGTTCACCACACCACCATTTATGACCACAAGGTTCACCACACCATACATGATCACAAGGTTCACCACACCACCATACATGACCACAAGGTTCACCACACCAGCATACATGACCACAAGGTTCACCACACCAGCATACATGTCCACAAGGTTCACCACACCAACATACATGATCACAAGGTTCACCACACCACCATACATGACCACAAGGTTCACCACACCACCATACATGACCACAAAATTCACCACACCACCATACATGACCACAAGGTTCACCACACCATCATACATGACCACAAGGTTCACCACACCACCATACATGACCACAAGGTTCACCACACCACCATACATGACCACAAGGTTCACCACACTACCATACATGACCACAAGGTTCACCACACCATACATGATCACAAGGTTCACCACACCATACATGATCACAAGGTTCACCACACCACCATACATGACCACAAGGTTCACCACACCATACATGATCACAAGGTTCACCACACCACCATACATGACCACAAGGTTCACCACATCAGCATACATGACCACAAGGTTCACCACACCAGCATACATGACCACAAGGTTCACCACACCACCATACATGGTCACAAGGTTCACCACACCACCATACATGACCACAAGGTTCACCACACCAGCATACATGACCACAGGGTTCACCACACCACCATACATGACCACAAGGTTCACCACGCCAGCATACATGACCACAAGGTTCACCACACAAGCATACATGACCACAAGGTTCACCACACCAGCATACATATCCACAAGGTTCACCACACCACCATACATGACCACAAGGTTCACCACACCACCATACATGACCACAAGGTTCCCCACACCACCATACATGACCACAAGGTTCACCACACCACCATATTATGACCACAAGGTTCACCACACCACCATACATGACCACAAGGTTCACCACACCACCATACATGACCACAAGGTTCACCACACCACCATACATGACCACAAGGTTCACCACACCATACATGATCAAAAGGTTCACCACACCATACATGATCACAAGGTTCACCACACCATACATGATCACAAGGTTCACCACACCACCATACATGACCACAAGGTTCACCACACCATACATGATCACAAGGTTCACCACACCATACATGATCACAAGGTTCACCACACCACCATACATGACCACAAGGTTCACCACACCACCATACATGACCACAAGGTTCACCACACCACCATACATGACCACAAGGTTCACCACACCATACATGATCACAAGGTTCACCATACCACCATACATGACCACATGGTTCACCACACCAGCATACATGACCACAAGGTTCACCACACCAGCATACATGACCACAAGGTTCACCACACCACCATACATGGTCACAAGGTTCACCACACCACCATATATGACCACAAGGTTCACCACACCAGCATACATGACCACAAGGTTCACCACACCATACATGACCACAAGGTTCACCACACCACCATACATGACCACAAGGTTTACCACACCATATATGACCACAAGGTTTACCACACCATACATGACCACACCACCATACATGACCACAAGGTTTACCACACCATATATGACCCCAAGGTTCACCACACCACCATACATGACCACAAGGTTTACCACACCATATATGACCACAAGGTTCACCACGCCAGCATACATGACCACAAGGTTCACCACACCACAATAAATGACCACAAGGTTCACCACGCCATACATGACCACAAGGTTCACCACACCACCATACATGACCACAAGGTTCACCACACCACCATACATGACCACAAGGTTCACCACGCCACCATACATGACCACAAGGTTCACCACACCACCATACATGACCACAAGGTTCACCACACTACCATACATGACCACAAGGTTCACCACACCATACATGATCACAAGGTTCACCACACCATACATGATCACAAGGTTCACCACACCACCATACATGACCACAAGGTTCACCACACCATACATGATCACAAGGTTCACCACACCACCATACATGACCACAAGGTTCACCACATCAGCATACATGACCACAAGGTTCACCACACCAGCATACATGACCACAAGGTTCACCACACCACCATACATGGTCACAAGGTTCACCACACCACTATACATGACCACAAGGTTCACCACACCAGCATACATGGTCACAAGGTTCACCACACCACCATACATGACCACAAGGTTCACCACACCAGCATACATGACCACAGGGTTCACCACACCACCATACATGACCACAAGGTTCACCACGCCAGCATACATGACCACAAGGTTCACCACACAAGAATACATGACCACAAGGTTCACCACACCAGCATACATATCCACAAGGTTCATCACACCACCATACATGACCACAAGGTTCACCACACCACCATACATGACCACAAGGTTCCCCACACCACCATACATGACCACAAGGTTCACCACACCACCATATTATGACCACAAGGTTCACCACACCACCATACATGACCACAAGGTTCACCACACCACCATACATGACCACAAGGTTCACCACACCACCATACATGACCACAAGGTTCACCACACCATACATGATCACAAGGTTCACCACACCATACATGATCACAAGGTTCACCACACCATACATGATCACAAGGTTCACCACACCACCATACATGACCACAAGGTTCACCACACCATACATGATCACAAGGTTCACCACACCATACATGATCACAAGGTTCACCACACCACCATACATGACCACAAGGTTCACCACACCACCATACATGACCACAAGGTTCACCACACCACCATACATGACCACAAGGTTCACCACACCATACATGATCACAAGGTTCACCATACCACCATACATGACCACATGGTTCACCACACCAGCATACATGACCACAAGGTTCACCACACCAGCATACATGACCACAAGGTTCACCACACCACCATACATGGTCACAAGGTTCACCACACCACCATATATGACCACAAGGTTCACCACACCAGCATACATGACCACAAGGTTCACCACACCATACATGACCACAAGGCTCACCACACCACCATACATGACCACAAGGTTTACCACACCATATATGACCACAAGGTTTACCACACCATACATGACCACAAGGATGACCACACCACCATACATGACCACAAGGTTTACCACACCATATATGACCCCAAGGTACACCACACCACCATACATGACCACAAGGTTTACCACACCATATATGACCACAAGGTTCACCACGCCAGCATACATGACCACAAGGTTCACCACACCACCATAAATGACCACAAGGTTCACCACGCCATACATGACCACAAGGTTCACCACACCACCATACATGACCACAAGGTTCACCACACCACCATACATGACCACAAGGTTCACCACGCCACCATACATGACCACAAGGTTCACCACACCAGCATACATGACCACAAGGTTCACCACACCACCATACATGACCACAAGGTTCACCACACCAGCAAACATGACCACAAGGTTCACCACACCATACATGACCACAAGGTTCACCACACCAGCATACATGACCACAAGGTTCACCACGCCACCATACATGACCACAAGGTTCACCACACCAGCATACATGACCACAAGGTTCACCACACCAGCATACATGACCACAAGGTTCACCACACTAGCATACATGACCACAAGGTTCACCACACCATACATGACCACAAGGTTCACCACACCAGCATACATGACCACAAGGTTCACCACGCCACCATACATGACCACAAGGTTCACCACACCAGCATACATGACCACAAGGTTCACCACGCCACCATACATGACCACAAGGTTCACCACACCACCATACATGACCACAAGGTTCACCACACCACCATACATGACCACAAGGTTCACCACGCCACCATACATGACCACAAGGTTCACCACACCAGCATACATGACCACAAGGTTCACCACACCAGCAAACATGACCACAAGGTTCACCACACCATACATGACCACAAGGTTCACCACACCAGCATACATGACCACAAGGTTCACCACACCACCATACATGACCACAAGGTTCACCACACCACCATATATGACCACAAGGTTCACCACACCATACATGATCACAAGGTTCACCACACCACCATACATGACCACAAGGTTCACCACACCACCATATATGACCACAAGGTTCACCACACCATACATGATCACAAGGTTCACCACACCACCATACATGACCACAAGGTTCACCACACCACCATACATGACCACAAGGTTCACCACACTACCATACATGACCACAAGGTTCACCACACCATACATGATCACAAGGTTCACCACACCATACATGATCACAAGGTTCACCACACCACCATACATGACCACAAGGTTCACCACCCCATACATGATCACAAGGTTCACCACACCACCATACATGACCACAAGGTTCACCACATCAGCATACATGACCACAAGGTTCACCACACCACCATACATGACCACAAGGTTCACCACACCAGCATACATGACCACAGGGTTCACCACACCACCATACATGACCACAAGGTTCACCACGCCAGCATACATGACCACAAGGTTCACCACACTACCATACATGACCACAAGGTTCACCACACCATACATGATCACAAGGTTCACCACACCATACATGATCACAAGGTTCACCACACCACCATACATGACCACAAGGTTCACCACCCCATACATGATCACAAGGTTCACCACACCACCATACATGACCACAAGGTTCACCACATCAGCATACATGACCACAAGGTTCACCACACCACCATACATGACCACAAGGTTCACCACACCAGCATACATGACCACAGGGTTCACCACACCACCATACATGACCACAAGGTTCACCACGCCAGCATACATGACCACAAGGTTCACCACACAAGCATATATGACCACAAGGTTCACCACACCAGCATACATATCCACAAGGTTCACCACACCACCATACATGACCACAAGGTTCACCACACCACCATACATGACCACAAGGTTCCCCACACCACCATACATGACCACAAGGTTCACCACACCACCATACATGACCACAAGGGTCACCACACCACCATACATGACCACAAGGTTCACCACACCATACATGATCACAAGGTTCACCACACCATACATGATCACAAGGTTCACCACACCATACATGATCACAAGGTTCACCACACCACCATACATGACCACAAGGTTCACCACACCATACATGATCACAAGGTTCACCACACCATACATGATCACAAGGTTCACCACACCACCATACATGACCACAAGGTTCACCACACCACCATACATGACCACAAGGTTCACCACACCACCATACATGACCACAAGGTTCACCACACCATACATGATCACAAGGTTCACCATACCACCATACATGACCACATGGTTCACCACACCAGCATACATGACCACAAGGTTCACCACACCAGCATACATGACCACAAGGTTCACCACACCACCATACATGGTCACAAGGTTCACCACACCACCATATATGACCACAAGGTTCACCACACCAGCATACATGACCACAAGGTTCACCACACCATACATGACCACAAGGTTCACCACACCACCATACATGACCACAAGGTTTACCACACCATATATGACCACAAGGTTTACCACACCATACATGACCACAAGGATGACCACACCACCATACATGACCACAAGGTTTACCACACCATATATGACCCCAAGGTTCACCACACCACCATACATGACCACAAGGTTTACCACACCATATATGACCACAAGGTTCACCACGCCAGCATACATGACCACAAGGTTCACCACACCACCATAAATGACCACAAGGTTCACCACGCCATACATGACCACAAGGTTCACCACACCACCATACATGACCACAAGGTTCACCACACCACCATACATGACCACAAGGTTCACCACGCCACCATACATGACCACAAGGTTCACCACACCAGCATACATGACCACAAGGTTCACCACACCACCATACATGACCACAAGGTTCACCACACCAGCAAACATGACCACAAGGTTCACCACACCATACATGACCACAAGGTTCACCACACCAGCATACATGACCACAAGGTTCACCACGCCACCATACATGACCACAAGGTTCACCACACCAGCATACATGACCACAAGGTTCACCACACCAGCATACATGACCACAAGGTTCACCACACTAGCATACATGACCACAAGGTTCACCACACCATACATGACCACAAGGTTCACCACACCAGCATACATGACCACAAGGTTCACCACGCCACCATACATGACCACAAGGTTCACCACACCAGCATACATGACCACAAGGTTCACCACGCCACCATACATGACCACAAGGTTCACCACACCACCATACATGACCACAAGGTTCACCACACCACCATACATGACCACAAGGTTCACCACGCCACCATACATGACCACAAGGTTCACCACACCAGCATACATGACCACAAGGTTCACCACACCACCATACATGACCACAAGGTTCACCACACCAGCAAACATGACCACAAGGTTCACCACACCATACATGACCACAAGGTTCACCACACCAGCATACATGACCACAAGGTTCACCACGCCACCATACATGACTACAAGGTTCACCACACCAGCATACATGACCACAAGGTTCACCACACCAGCATACATGACCACAAGGTTCACCACACTAGCATACATGACCACAAGGTTCACCACACCATACATGACCACAAGGTTCACCACACCAGCAAACATGACCACAAGGTTCACCACACCACCATACATGACCACAAGGTTCACCACACCACCATACATGACCACAAGGTTCACCACACCACCATACATGACCACAAGGTTCACCACACCACCATACATGACCACAAGGTTCACCACACCACCATTCATGACCACATGGTTCACCACACCACCATACATGACCACAAGGTTCACCACACCAGCATACATGACCACAAGGTTCACCACACTAGCATACATGTCCACAAGGTTCACCACACCACCATACATGATCACAAAGTTCACCACACCACCATACATGGCCACAAGGTTCACCACACCACCATACATGACCACAAGGTTTACCACACCACCATACATGACCACAAGGTTCACCACACCACTATACATGACCACAAGGTTCACCACACCACCATACATGACCACAAGGTTCACCACACCACCATACATGACCACAAGGTTCACCACGCCACCATACATGACCACAAGGTTCACCACACCAGCATACATGACCACAAGGTTCACCACACCACCATACATGACCACAAGGTTCACCACACCAGCAAACATGACCACAAGGTTCACCACACCATACATGACCACAAGGTTCACCACACCAGCATACATGACCACAAGGTTCACCACGCCACCATACATGACCACAAGGTTCACCACACCAGCATACATGACCACAAGGTTCACCACACTAGCATACATGACCACAAGGTTCACCACACCATACATGACCACAAGGTTCACCACACCAGCATACATGACCACAAGGTTCACCACGCCACCATACATGACCACAAGGTTCACCACACCACCATACATGACCACAAGGTTCACCACACCATACATGATCACAAGGTTCACCATACCACCATACATGACCACATGGTTCACCACACCAGCATACATGACCACAAGGTTCACCACACCAGCATACATGACCACAAGGTTCACCACACCACCATACATGGTCACAAGGTTCACCACACCACCATATATGACCACAAGGTTCACCACACCAGCATACATGACCACAAGGTTCACCACACCATACATGACCACAAGGTTCACCACACCACCATACATGACCACAAGGTTTACCACACCATATATGACCACAAGGTTTACCACACCATACATGACCACAAGGATGACCACACCACCATACATGACCACAAGGTTTACCACACCATATATGACCCCAAGGTTCACCACACCACCATACATGACCACAAGGTTTACCACACCATATATGACCACAAGGTTCACCACGCCAGCATACATGACCACAAGGTTCACCACACCACCATAAATGACCACAAGGTTCACCACGCCATACATGACCACAAGGTTCACCACACCACCATACATGACCACAAGGTTCACCACACCACCATACATGACCACAAGGTTCACCACGCCACCATACATGACCACAAGGTTCACCACACCAGCATACATGACCACAAGGTTCACCACACCACCATACATGACCACAAGGTTCACCACACCAGCAAACATGACCACAAGGTTCACCACACCATACATGACCACAAGGTTCACCACACCAGCATACATGACCACAAGGTTCACCACGCCACCATACATGACCACAAGGTTCACCACACCAGCATACATGACCACAAGGTTCACCACACCAGCATACATGACCACAAGGTTCACCACACTAGCATACATGACCACAAGGTTCACCACACCATACATGACCACAAGGTTCACCACACCAGCATACATGACCACAAGGTTCACCACGCCACCATACATGACCACAAGGTTCACCACACCAGCATACATGACCACAAGGTTCACCACGCCACCATACATGACCACAAGGTTCACCACACCACCATACATGACCACAAGGTTCACCACACCACCATACATGACCACAAGGTTCACCACGCCACCATACATGACCACAAGGTTCACCACACCAGCATACATGACCACAAGGTTCACCACACCACCATACATGACCACAAGGTTCACCACACCAGCAAACATGACCACAAGGTTCACCACACCATACATGACCACAAGGTTCACCACACCAGCATACATGACCACAAGGTTCACCACGCCACCATACATGACTACAAGGTTCACCACACCAGCATACATGACCACAAGGTTCACCACACCAGCATACATGACCACAAGGTTCACCACACTAGCATACATGACCACAAGGTTCACCACACCATACATGACCACAAGGTTCACCACACCAGCAAACATGACCACAAGGTTCACCACACCACCATACATGACCACAAGGTTCACCACACCACCATACATGACCACAAGGTTCACCACACCACCATACATGACCACAAGGTTCACCACACCACCATACATGACCACAAGGTTCACCACACCACCATTCATGACCACATGGTTCACCACACCACCATACATGACCACAAGGTTCACCACACCAGCATACATGACCACAAGGTTCACCACACTAGCATACATGTCCACAAGGTTCACCACACCACCATACATGATCACAAAGTTCACCACACCACCATACATGGCCACAAGGTTCACCACACCACCATACATGACCACAAGGTTTACCACACCACCATACATGACCACAAGGTTCACCACACCACTATACATGACCACAAGGTTCACCACACCACCATACATGACCACAAGGTTCACCACACCACCATACATGACCACAAGGTTCACCACGCCACCATACATGACCACAAGGTTCACCACACCAGCATACATGACCACAAGGTTCACCACACCACCATACATGACCACAAGGTTCACCACACCAGCAAACATGACCACAAGGTTCACCACACCATACATGACCACAAGGTTCACCACACCAGCATACATGACCACAAGGTTCACCACGCCACCATACATGACCACAAGGTTCACCACACCAGCATACATGACCACAAGGTTCACCACACTAGCATACATGACCACAAGGTTCACCACACCATACATGACCACAAGGTTCACCACACCAGCATACATGACCACAAGGTTCACCACGCCACCATACATGACCACAAGGTTCACCACACCAGCATACATGACCACAAGGTTCACCACGCCACCATACATGACCACAAGGTTCACCACACCACCATACATGACCACAAAGTTCACCACACCACCATACATGACCACAAGGTTCACCACGCCACCAAACATGACCACAAGGTTCACCACACCAGCATACATGACCACAAGGTTCACCACACCACCATACATGACCACAAGGTTCACCACACCAGCAAACATGACCACAAGGTTCACCACACCATACATGACCACAAGGTTCACCACACCAGCATACATGACCACAAGGTTCACCACGCCACCATACATGACCACAAGGTTCACCACACCAGCATACATGACCACAAGGTTCACCACACCAGCATACATGACCACAAGGTTCACCACACTAGCATACATGACCACAAGGTTCACCACACCATACATGACCACAAGGTTCACCACACCAGCAAACATGACCACAAGGTTCACCACACCACCATACATGACCACAAGGTTCACCACACCACCATACATGACCACAAGGTTCACCACACCACCATACATGACCACAAGGTTCACCACACCACCATACATGACCACAAGGTTCACCACACCACCATTCATGACCACATGGTTCACCACACCACCATACATGACCACAAGGTTCACCACACCAGCATACATGACCACAAGGTTCACCACACTAGCATACATGTCCACAAGGTTCACCACACCACCATACATGATCACAAGGTTCACCACACCACCATACATGGCCACAAGGTTCACCACACCACCATACATGACCACAAGGTTTACCACACCACCATACATGACCACAAGGTTCACCACACCACTATACATGACCACAAGGTTCACCACACCACCATACATGACCACAAGGTTCACCACACCACCATACATGACCACAAGGTTCACCACACAACCATACATGACCACAAGGTTCACCACACCTGTGGGACATTTGGGGCTTGAATCTAATTATTTAAATATTAATGTAGTAAATTAAATTACGAAAGACCACCCGCTTTTATAGTAAAGAGGGAAACTGAGAATTTCTGATCATTAGATAATTCCTAGATGAACCAGTAACTATGGCTAAAATACTTGAGAATATGATCATAGAAATAATTAATAGGCTGTATTATTAAATGAATCAAACCCTCAAACACCTACATTGGGGGGTTATTACTGGAACTCAGTACGTCCAGGAACTAGTGTGGTTCGTTCACTAATCCAAGATTTAATAATCTAATCCTATGAATTATAGTGAAACCAATGTCATTACCATTAATGGGAACATAGATTATGAGTATAATAATGATAATCACAATAAACACATGTTAATCCAAAAGGAGCTCTGCATGTAAACAATTCCAGATAATTAATAAAGGAATACAAAGGAATCTTAGCTTAATGACGATTCCTTTGTGTAAGTCACGACGCTTCCTCTAATTCCCTGGGCTCGGCTGGCTGACGAGTGGGATGGATTAACATGGGAGAAGGCGGCAGGGAGAATTCTTCTCACGTGCTGCAAAACAAATATTTACAGTAGCAACTAATTAAACTACTGAATCTCTATGTTCAAGAAATTAATATTAACAGGAGATAATGGGTAATGACCTGTGGTTTGGTGTTGTATACGTCGTCACGACAAATCACCCAGCTACTATTATACACCCTATACGATGCATCAAATAAGGATAAGATACTTAGCTAATATGGGCACTGTATAAGTTTTAAGATTGCCGAAATTCGCGTCCCAGGCTCTGGCTTCACCTATCCTGGATAATGGCGCACTTCTCTGGCCGGTCACGTGTAGTCAAGAACCAGATTAAAAATGTTCCTTATATTACACCGACACCAGTTGAAGATATTGTCTGCAAGGTTGTTCACGCCTCACAGTGGCGACTTTCATCTGAGGATGGATAACGTCTACCCTGATGACTGGGCAATGGCGTCTCCTCGTGAGCACGATGCGGACAGGTCTGCTCGAGAGCTTCCATCCACGTGTAGTGGCGTGCCCTCCTCACCCACGCCGCGTCTCGCGTTCATTAGACAAATTATTGTCATGAATATTAGTATTTCTCGCATTTGTGCTTGAAACGTTGGAGACAGGACGGGTTTATTATTTAGAAGAGGGAAATATTATTATTTGCCAATTTAGTGATAGTAAACATATAAGGGAGAGGAATTAATGTCTCTCCATGGCATTCACTTGTGACGTTAATTTTTATTACTAGATAACCGCTATGACTCTAACGCTCTATTCGGCTTTTAGTTGGAGGTCAATTTATCTGTAATTAATTATCACACAGAACGCCTTGGTTATAGAGAATCGAATTTAATTCTCAGATA
Organism: Procambarus clarkii; assembly: GCF_040958095.1. Lineage (NCBI taxonomy): Eukaryota > Metazoa > Arthropoda > Malacostraca > Decapoda > Cambaridae > Procambarus > Procambarus clarkii. The sequence continues at coordinate 22,607,581 of NC_091183.1, forward strand.
CATTGGATATAATGTGTTTATTGTAATGAAATCTGACGCAATACTGGTGTCGGGTGACGTGAGAATTCTAGCCTACTGCACAGATGAAATTATTAGTACATGAGAATTCTACGTGGTGTTAATTTTACTTACTACAATAATTAGTAGAGTTAGTAATAATTAATGAGAATACAACAGTGTTGTATTCGGTGCTGGAAATTTCCAACATAACTCCGGGGGGAGGATTCTAGGGTCGTAGTGTACTGTGGAGTACTGACCTATCCCGAAGTGATATTAAGATTAGCACATTAGTAGGTTAATATGTTAGTATGTTAGTACACACATAACGAACGTCCCGGATTTATCAAGGACTTACAAGAACTTGAGTCTTGCTATTTACATGTCAAATGAAACATGTTATTTATAGCCTACACAATATTTAAAGATTTTAACTCACACAATTTAAACAACAGAATCTACTATGATGGGAATGTCCTGGGTCATAGTGACTTGTAATGGTTTGTTACTCGACATCCCATCGCAGCATCATCATAGTTATCTAAGTGGGATGTAAAGGAAATTACTCTTGTTCAGAGTTGTAATAGGCTTGCAAATTCCGCCTACATTGTTGAGCAGCAGCTCTAGTGGGGCGGTTGCTTGGAGGATCAGAATTATTGCCCTCGGGAATTACTGGGGAAACTGGATCTGGCTGATATTCTTGCTCAGTCAGTTCAAGGGGAACCAGCTTCTCTAAAGTTTTTAGAGTAGTGTTGCCTCGGCATAAAACTTTAACTACTCTCAGGACACCTTATTGATCTGGATGAATGGCAACAATTTTGCCTATAGGCCACTCTGACCTGGTCCATCACTGTCGACTAGTACTAGGTCCCCTGGTTTTAATTGCACCTTATTGTAAGGACTCGAAGCTCCATAGTGGTACTCTCGTAGAGCTGTGAGGTACTCTTGAGTCCACACCTCATTCCACCTGTTAATAACTCTGGAGAGATGCTGGTAGCTTTCCACCAAGTCTCCTCTGGTCACATGTGATCACTACAGGGTCCTCTTCGGCTAAAGGGATGAGAGGGCTCAGTAGACCTCCATGGATCAAGTGTGAGGGGCTCAGAGGTTCTCTCTGGGTGAAATCATCAGACAGGTAGGTTATTGGGCGGTTATTGACTCGCGCCTCGATTTCCACAACAATAGTTTGGAGTTCTGAGTAACTGACCTTTTGTCGGTGTAAAGTTTTCCTTAGACACTTCTTGACTGTGCCTACCATTCGCCCATAGAACCCACCTTGCCAAGGGGCTCTCGGTGCTATGAATTTCCAGTGACATTGTCGTCTCTGTAGGACTGACTGTACTTCTGGGTGGTTCCAGACTTCTCGCAAACAAGTTTCTCCTGCCACAAAATTGGAACCATTGTCCGATATCATTAATTTAGGACACGATCGGCGGGCAGCAAATCTGCGGAAAGCTTGAATGAAGGCTTCAGCACTCATGTCTGGAGTGACCTCTAAATGTACTCCTCTGGTTGTAGCACACGTAAAGAGACAAATGTACGCCTTCACTGGTATATTATCTGGGTTACCAGTGAGGAGTAAGGCTCCTGTATAATCAACACCAGTGGTTTCGAAAGGACGAAGATGAACCACTCGCTCTTCTGGGAGTGGTGGAGGTCCTGGGTAAGGACATACTCTAGCGTCGTATCTCTTACAAATTACACAGGATTTAATAATTGTCTTAACTGTCTGACGACCTTGAGGAAGCCAGTACTTTTGTCTAAGGTCGGTGAGAGTATCTAAAACTCCACCATGTAAGGTACCATATTGATGGTGGTGTAAGACAAGAAGTTTAGTGATGATGTGGTGACGAGGTAGGAGAATTGGATTCTTTGTGTCCAAATCAATTTTTGCATGTAGTAAACGTCCTCCACATCGTAGTATGTTATGAGTGTTGGCATCGTACCAGATGCCTAGAGACTTAGTTAATTTATCTAGAAGATTTTCATATTCGCTTCCATATGTCTCTTGTTTCGCACGTTTGATCCAGTAGAGGATAGGATTGGGAAACTTATGTCGAATTTCTACCTTAGTAAGGAAATCAAACACGTGTGCAGTCTGTTACCTATCGTACGTTACGGCTCGTGATCCTACAGCAGCCAAACTTTAATAAGTCTAGGGATACGACACAACTGCTGTTCTCAATAGCGAATCACCAGTATAACCCCTTACTAGGTAATGAGCACAAAAATAGAATCTTCATTTAGGACTGAAGAATAGATACACAATATGATAGCTATATATTCAAAACAGTATAATATAAAAAACACAGATGGTAAAGTTAACTTATAGAATATGATTGTATAGTCATGTCACAATATATATAATAGTAATTATGGCAACAAATGAATAATAACAGACTTATCTCCCACTTGTTACTCCTCCTAGTTCCCCGAAGCTACTGAACTCTCGCTCTGTCGCCACCCACATTCTCACCTCCCGTCTGCCTCATCCCAGGATGAGGGATGGAAACTAAGGACTTTTTAATATTATAAACTAATTGAACAACCACTTGTTCTCAAAACACATAAGACTGCAAGTTACATATAATAGTTACTTACAAAATATATAAGTACAATGACACCTGTTTAATTACAGTGTATAAAACATTTCCTAACTAAATAAAAGTGACATCTGGAACTCTCAAACTGAACAGGTCCAGCTTTCCCGTATCAAACAAGTAATAGACGTGTGCAGAGACAACCGCTCTCCTGTCCACTGACGCTGCCAAACCACACGACAATTTACCCAAAACACAATGTGTGTACATATACATGCAATGATAAAATAAAATAATATTTATTTTAAATTTATATACGTATTCTGCTAGGAGTACGTAACACAGTCACTCGTAACAATTTGCTTAAGTTAGAATAATGGTGAGGATCAATGGCTAATGTTCGTTGAGGTTCTGGTTCTTTCATGGGAGTGGTGATAGTGGTCACTATGACTTGTGGCTTTTGTTTGGGCCACTGACCACCAACAAGCCATGAAGGTCCGTTGAACCACAGCGAAGACTTGACAAGCTGTTTTAATGTTAACCCTCGAGATAAATAATCTGCAGGATTGTCCTTAGTAGGAACATGTCTAAATTTATATCCAGCAGATAAATCATGAATCTCCCTGACGTGATTACTGACGTAAGGACTTTTGTTGTTATTGTTTCTTACCCATTGTAAGACTGCTTCGTTGTCTGACCACACTACAATCTCACCAAAGTGGATATTATTGAATGTTTTTGCCAGGCAATGAGCCAATCTTACTCCCACTAGCAATGCAGTCAACTCCATCTGAGGTAAAGATCTCTTCTTAATGGGAGCAACTCTTGCTTTAGATGTGAGCAAAATTGATTGTGCACTGTTAACTAAATAGGCTACTGCGCCATATGCTTTGCCAGAGGCATCGCAAAAAACGTGCAAATTGGTGGGTAAGTTCGGTCCTGAAGCATTACGAGGAAATTTCAAAACGCCTAACTGATTAAAATCCGTTGAGAGTATTTGCCATTTGGCTTGTAACTCACTTGATAACGGATCATCCCATCCCATATGTTTCTGCCAGCACTCCTGCATTAGGAGTTTGCCCCTTATTAATATAGGACTAAGTAGGCCTAAAGGGTCAAATGGTTGACTGACAAATGAGAGCAGTGTTCTCATGGTAAGGGTTGAATTATCAGTTTGTACTGACTTGACATTCATCTCGTCAGTACTGGTGTTCCATTCCACGCCTAGAACCTTTAATTGACTGGGTACCTGATAATCTGGAAATTCTTTCTCGATTACCTGGTTAAGCAGTTTATTATTTGAGGCCCATGACTGTAGTGGCATATTGGCTCCTAACAGTTCACGGTTAGCCTCATGGTAGATTTCTACCAGATCAGCTTGATCATTAGTTGTCCCCTGGAAATTGTCGACATACAAGTTGTCGCTAATGTCTGCCTTATAAGGGCTGTTTGATTTCCTCAAATGCGTGTCTAATGTTGCTTGCAAAAGAAACGGTGAGGACGTAGCCCCAAATAATACTGAGGCAAAACGATAGGTGATTACTTCACTGTTAGGATCCAGTGGATCCTTAAACCAGAGGAATTTTGTGTAGTCACGATCTTCCTCCTGTAACCCTACTCGGAGAAAGGCTTTGCTGATATCAGCTGTATAGGCAAAAAAGCCTGTGCGAAATCGTAACAACACGTCATGTAGCCTTTGTGTTAGGCTAGGTCCCGTTAGGAGACATTCATTTAAAGACACACTGCTTGGCTTTACTTTAGCACTGCAGTTAAAGACAATACGAATAGGTGTTGTCAATGAGTCTTTCACCATGGCGTGATGAGGTAAATAATGACCTGTTTTTCGGTCATCGTGTTCAACAACTTCAATGAACTTATTGTTAAGTTGTTGTTGGATAAGTTGATGATACATGTTCAGTTTGTCTGGCTGCTTCTGTAGTCGTGTTAATTGAGACTGCAATTGTGAGGCTGCCATAAAATAATTAACTGGAAGTTGTGGATGATCCAACTTCCATGGGAGTCTTACCCAGTATTGTTTATTTGAGTAGACAACCGTATCCAGGTATTGCTGGTAAGTCCACGTATCATCAGGACTTGGCTGCTCAGGGATAATGCCTAAAGTGTCTAAATCCCACAAACGATGTATTGGTGGGTCAGACTCAATATCCTCAGATATTTTCCTGAAACGTAGGGGTGACTGTTCCAAGCCTAGTCACGCCACGATTGCATTATTGGATTGTTGGTTTGTGGACGCTGGACCTTGTCTGAAAAGCACTGGTCCTGTAAGCAATTTGCCTCCTGCGGACGACAACAAATTCATACCATGTTGCCTAGTGCATCCAGTTATAAACTTGTAATAATGATCCGCGCCTATAAGTATTCCAACATCTGTGAGGCAGTCAGAATTTATTTTATAATCTGCTAGCCTCATGCGGTTTCGTCTAAGGTGTCTCGCAGTGCGAGCTAATCCTGTGACCTGCAGGTCTGTAGGAATCTTATCCACTACTACCGCTTGGATTGGACTAGTAGAAGATCCTAGTCTTACTAATACTTTAACTACCTTGAAGTCACGAGGTCCACTATTTGACAAGAAACCAGAAATATTTAACCTCACACTTTTGGCAGGTTTTAAATTTAACTCATCTACCAACTGTTGTGTAATGAAGGTTTTCTGTGAACCTTGGTCAAAAAGACCCCTAGTGTTAATTCTAGATCTTCGGTTTATTAGTTTAAGTTGAGCTGTAGGCAAAGTAGTATTATTGCCTGACTCAGTAGCAAGTACATTTACTTCTTGATGTACTTTGCAATATTGTACTGCAGTAGAATTCGTAGAATTCTCTCCAGTGGTCATGGTTGGTGTAGAAGATTTTCTACATAAGGCGTAGTGGTGTACACCTTGGTTACAGCGGTTGCAGGAACGTAGCTGCACTGCACATTTCTTGGGATCATGAGAGCCCATGCACTTGGTGCACTTGTGCAATTCTTGTAACCTTTTAACCCTAACATTATAAGTAGGATAAACAGAGCATTGATAAGTGGTGTGTCCCTGATTGCAGAACAGACACCTTCTCTGGTTAATAGACTTAGTCTCTTTAGTAGACAAGTCATTGGTTATCTCTGAAGGAGACACCGAATATGTACCTACATTTCCACTTCTTTTCCCAGTGGATGGAGCAGGTTTGGATTTATATTTATTAGACTTACTCTGAGTCTGTTTAGGTTTGACTGAAATATCAGTACTAGTTGATTTAGACTCAGGTTTAATTTTATCATGAGTCTTCAACCTGTTAACCGTGATCCTCAACCCCTCGAAACTTTGGTCAAGAGTGAGAAACTCGGTATTATAATGTGAACAGAGCTCTGTCAAGACATTTCGAGGTAATTTCCTCTGCAATAGTAACTTGATAGACCATTCTGAAGCAGGTATATCAACTTTAGTACCTAAGGCCTTTACTAGAGACTCTACTTCTAGTCTGAAGCTTTGAAGTGACTATGATCTACTATTTGGTGCATTCAGATCTAGCAATTGATAATAGAGGGTAGCTATACTTAACTCTTTGTTTCAATAGTTCAACTTCAGGAGTTTTATAGCTTCCTCATAATTACTCTCATTAAGAGTAAGGTTATGTATTACCTTTTTAGCCTCTCCTGTGAGAAGACTAAGTAGGTATGAAAATTTAGAAACCTTGTCTAGAGACGGTTTCTTATGGATGTGAACTTCAAAGGAAGTCCAAAAATTGTCCCAATTTTCTGTATCTAATCCTGAAAATGTAGGTAAGTCTAGAGTAGGTAAACGAACCTCTGGTAGTTGATTATTGAAGTGAGACCCAGTGTTACTGGTATTGGATCCAGATTGTTTGGCTAATTTAGATAGCCTGATAATTATATCTTGAGTCTCATCTTCATATTGGGAGATGTCGTCTACAATTTGACTTACTGCCTCAGGATCAGTTTCTACAGTATTTAGCAGATCAAGGTAAGATTGACCTGCAGATCTGACTTGATCAAATTTCAGTTCAGCTACTCTAACTGATGTCTCTAAGTGATAAGAGTCAATGGGAGTATGTTTAGTTAAGCCCTCAGCCTTGTTAATTAACCTGGTCAGATGACCTTTAAGGCTACTGTAGGTTCTCCTCAATTGCTCAGGAGTAGCCATGTTGGGCTTAGGTCCAAACTTCATGGGATTAGTATATGTATTACTAATGAAGCTTGGGTACTTGTTCATTAGTGAACAAGTAACATTAAATGTAGCCTAATTTAAGGTGGCTACTATATGTTTTTCCTCACTTGAGGTTGAATGTACCTACCTACCTAACAACAAATAGCTAGATATTTTGTGCACTGTCTGAACTTCACCATTAGTTCTCGTCCGGTTAGCTCATCTATATCACCATCAGAGTTAATGGAGATTATCCAGCAATACACAAAATAATGCATACAAGAGAAATATTATGGAGACACTCCAATCAGAGTTATCTCAAAATTTAATCCCACCCTGTATAGGGTCAGCACAAATAATATAATACATGCAACACTGACTAGCTTAGGTCTAGTCGTAATAATTCCTAACTAAGAACTATAAAGTTATTTAGTCTGGGCTTGTACCAAATTCAGCACAATCTCAGCCTAAATTCAACCTAATAACATGGGTAAAGATCATTGTGGTGCAGTAGGGTGAATATAGTTGTGCTGTATTTTTGGGTTTTTTGTTTTATAAGAGTGCTCTTGCACACACAGGTGAAACAATTATGTACAGTTAAGTTTGGCTTGCTAGCCACAGCCGTTTGTGATGGTTGATGGTGTTAATTAACTTGTCAACCACATGCAACCTAGATTCCCCTGACAAGTGTACACCATCTCTGGTCAGGTTCTGTCTGTAAGGTCTGGCTGTAAATTGGATATATGTGGCATCCAATCTCACTCGTTTTTTCAGCCTGAAATTTATGTACTTAGCAGCTCTCAGGTAGTATTCTGGGGTTACTCCCCAACGATTATCTTGACTTGGTTGGCGAGGTTCCACTAATGTGAATACTACCGATTCACTGATGAGCTTGAAAGAAGAAATTATGGCTTTGAGGTGTTTGATCACCTCGGCTGGATGACGAGTGGGGTGGATGTCATTACCACCTAAGTATATAATGGTTAGATGGTGAGGCCACTCTAACGCAGGTGTTTGGGTGGGGTTATTATAAAGGTTATGAGCTGTTGCTCCTGGTGACCTAAAGATTCTCACCTCTGTGTGAGGTATAGGTCTAAGTGTTGTTGGTAATTGGCTATGACCCACTAAAGCTACCTTATACATGAGGTGAAAGTAGCAATATGTTAGTGTGATCTAGGCTAACTGATGTGTTACACTGTTAGTTGACACAATTAATTAAATAGTTAGTCTAGCTTCTATCACACAAGGATTAGTTATTAATGATTAATATTTTAATTATAAATTTAATGCCTATCCGGTTCGAAGGACCATAATGTGGGACATTTGGGGCTTGAATCTAATTATTTAAATATTAATGTAGTAAATTAAATTACGAAAGACCACCCGCTTTTATAGTAAAGAGGGAAACTGAGAATTTCTGATCATTAGATAATTCCTAGATGAACCAGTAACTATGGATAAAATACTAGATAATATGATCATAGAAATAATTAATGGGCTGTATAATTAAATGAATCAAACCCTCAAACACCTACATTGGGGGGTTATTACTGGAACTCAGTACGTCCAGGAACTAGTGTGGTTCGTTCACTAATCCAAGATTTAATAATCTAATCCTATGAATTATAGTGAAACCAATGTCATTACCATTAATGGGAACATAGATTATGAGTATAATAATGATAATCACAATAAACACATGTTAATCCAAAAGGAGCTCTGCATGTAAATAATTCCAGATAATTAATAAAGGAATACAAAGGAATCTTAGCTTAATGACGATTCCTTTGTGTAAGTCACGATGCTTCCTCTAATTCCCTGGGCTTGGCTGGCTGACGAGTGGGATGGATTAACATGGGAGAAGGCGGCAGGGAGAATTCTTCTCACGTGCTGCAAAACAAATATTTACAGTAGCAACTAATTAAACTACTGAATCTCTATGTTCAAGAAATTAATATTAACAGGAGATAATGGGTAATGACCTGTGGTTTGGTGTTGGTATACGTCGTCACGACAAATCACCCAGCTACTATTCTACACCCTATACGATGCATCAAATAAGGATAAGATACTTAGCTAATATGGGCACTGTATAAGTTTTAAGATTGCCGAAATTCGCGTCCCAGGCTCTGGCTTCACCTATCCTGGATAATGGCGCGCTTCTCTGGCCGGTCACGTGTAGTCAAGAACTAGATTAACCCTTACACTGCTCAGGGGTCATATGGACATTTACACCCCTGTGCGCAAGAAAAACAAAAATTCAAAAAAAATTTTTCGTCTTCTAAACATGTTAATTTGTGTCCCCTGAGCACGGAAAAAATAAAAAAAAATCGTAGGTGACATATTTTGGGCGCAATTGACCGAGGAAGTCTGGCAAAAAGTGGGCGTTGACAGAGCGGTCGTCAGACCCGGTCAGCGTCACCCGCGTTGACAGATGGGAGTTGCCACAAAGATATTATTACCTAATTGTTTCAATATCTCCGATTGATTTTTTCTTAGTTTTTTTGCAGTAATATTATTCAATAGTGTGTATTGTAATATATTTATATAATAAAAGTGGTTAATAATCGCTATACTCAAAAGTATGATGTGCATATTAGTGATTCAATTATTATGTTTATAAAACAATAAACAAATAGTTTTGCTGCTATTACACTCTATACACAGGTTATATATAAGTATTGGCATGTTTTGGTCACCATACCGAACCACTAAGTTGGTATTGAGAGTCGAAAAGCAACGAGGAGTTACCGCCACACACCAGCCAGCCACTCGCTGCCACTCCCTCAACACAAGCACTAAACTTTCTCCCCCAACAATACCAGTTGTGGTGTTATTACACTATATACAGACGTTATATATAAGTATGTGTATATTTTGTTCACCACAACTGTACAGCTAAGCTGATATAGTTAGTTCAGGCACTAAGAGTCGTCGCTATACACAGATGGCGGCTCCCTCACTCTTTCAAAGTCACACGCACTAAACTTTCTCCCCCAACAATACCTTTTGCAGTGTTATTACCCTATATACACATATTATATATAAATATCTACATGTTTTATGCACCGTAACTGTACACCTAAGCTTGTAGAGCGCCCAAAGTGCATAGTGGCCACCCACTAAACAGCTAGAGAAATCGTGCAGACGACGTCACCTCCGTCACCCATATGGCTCCTCCCAGCATAATCCTTTTGCTGTTATTACACTAATACACACATTATATATAAGTATCTACATTTGTGTTCACCATAGAGAACCACTGACCTGGTATGGTGAACGCAAACAATAACAGGTGGCCACACAGTCAGTAAACGATGCTGTCTCCCTCCGTCTCTCAGCATCACTCCTCACACAGCGCTAATTATTACAACAATCCTGCTATTATCACAACCCTGGTTATTTATATCACAGTCATTGGTCATCTGTAATATTGTCATCGCTAAATAATAACAATTATATATTTATTTTGACATTTTTCGGCGATGCTGTGGTCACAAGCTGAACATCAATGCTGTTCGCTCATGCTGCGTGCGCCGGCCTTGGTTGCTCCAACAGTACTGTGCCTCTCACACCTGAGAATATTGCCCACGATTTTTTTTTAAATGGCATCTGTTTACAAGAGCCCTGAGGAAGCTACTGTGAACCCCGTGTAGCCGCGGGCCATTTCAATCAGGCCTGGCACCCTATGGCGTATATATACGCCATGCGCACCATGGGACATGTTACTCAGGGCGTATATATACGCCATGCGCAGTTTAAGGGTTAAAAAGGTTCCTTATATTACACCGACACCAGTTGAAGATATTGTCTGCAAGGTTGTTCACGCCTCACAGTGGTGACTTTCATCTGAGGATGGATAACGTCTACCCTGATGACTGGGCAATGGCGTCTCCTCGTGAGCACGATGCGGACAGGTCTGCTCGAGAGCTTCCATCCACGTGTACTGGCGTGCCCTCCTCACCCACGCCGCGTCTCGCGTTCATTACACAAATTATTGTCATGAATATTAGTATTTCTCGCATTTGTGCTTGAAATGTTGGAGACAGGACGGGTTTATTATTTAGAAGAGGGAAATATTATTATTTGCCAATTTAGTGATAGTAAACATATAAGGGAGAGGAATTAATGTCTCTCCATGGCATTCACTTGTGACGTTAATTTTTATTACAAGATAACCGCTATGACTCTAACGCTCTATTCGGCTTTTAGTTGGAGGTCAATTTATCTGTAATTAATTATCACACAGAACGCCTTGGTTATAGAGAATCGAATTTAATTCTCAGATACATTGGATATAATGTGTTTATTGTAATGAAATCTGACGCAATACTGGCGTCGGGTGACGTGAGAATTCTAGCCTACTGCACAGATGAAATTATTAGTACATGAGAATTCTACGTGGTGTTAATTTTACTTACTACAATAATTAGTAGAATTAGTAATAATTAATGAGAATACAACAGTGTTGGAAATTTCCAACAACACCACCATACATGACCACAAGGTTCACCACACCATACATGATCACAAGGTTCACCACACCACCATACATGACCACATGGTTCACCACACAACCATACATGACCACAAGGTTCACCACACCAGCATACATGACCACAAGGTTCACCACACCACCATACATGACCACAAGGTTCACCACACCATACATGATCACAAAGTTCACCACACCACCATACATGACCACATGGTTCACCACACCAGCATACATGACCACAAGGTTCACCACACCACCATACATGACCACAAGGTTCACCACACCACCATACATGATCACAAGGTTCACCACACCAGCATACATGACCACAAGATTCACCACACCAGCATACATGACCACAAGGTTCACCACACCAGCATACATGACCACAAGGTTCACCACACCATACATGACCACAAGGTTCACCACGCCATAAATGACCACAAGGTTCACCACGCCACCATACATGACCACAAGGTTCACCACACCACCATACATGACCACAAGGTTCACCACACCATACATGACCACAAGGTTCACCACACCACCATACATGACCACAAGGTTCACCACACCAGCATACATGACCACAAGGTTCACCACACCAGCATACATGACCACAAGGTTTACCACACCAGCATACATTACCACAAGGTTCACCACACCAGCATACATGATCACAAGGTTCACCACACCAGCATACATGACCATAAGGTTCACCACACCAGCATACATGACCACATGGTTCACCACACCAGCATACATGACCACAAGGTTCACCACACCAGCATACATGACCACAAGGTTCACCACGCCAGCATACATGATCACAAGGTTCACCACACCATACATGACCACAAGGTTCACCACACCATACATGATCACAAGGTTCACCACACCATAAATGAACACATGGTTCACCACACCAGCATACGTGACCACATGGTTCACCACACCACCATACATGACCACAAGGTTCACCACACCAGCATACGTGACCATAAGGTTCACCACACCAGCATACATGACCATAAGCTTCACCACACCATACATGATCACAAGGTTCACCACACCATAAATGACCACATGGTTCACCACACCACCATACATGACTACAAGGTTCACCACACCAGCATACGTGACCATAAGGTTCACCACACCAGCATACATGACCACAAGGGTCACCACACCAGCATACGTGACCATAAGGTTCACCACACCACCATACATGACCACAAGGTTCACCACACCAGCATACATGACCACAAGGGTCACCACACCAGCATACATGACCACAAGGTTCACCACACCAGCATACATGACCACAAGGTTCACCACACCAGCATACATGACCACATGGTTCACCACACCATACATGACCACAAGGTTAACCACACCAGCATACATGACCACAAGGTTCACCACACCAGCATACATGACCACAAGGGTCACCACACCAGCATACATGACCACAAGGTTCACCATACCAGCATACATGACCAATAGGTTCACCACACCACCATACATGATCACAAGGTTCACCACACCACCATACATGACCACAAGGTTCACCACACCACCATACATGACCACAAGGTTCACCACACCAGCATACATGACCACAAGGTTCACCACACCAGCATACATGACCACAAGGGTCACCACACCATCGTACATGACCACAAGGTTCACCACACTAGCATACATGTCCACAAGGTTCACCACACCACCATACATGATCACAAGGTTCACCACACCACCATACATGACCACAAGGTTCACCACACCACCATACATGACCACAAGGTTTACCACACCACCATACATGACCACAAGGTTCACCACACCACCATATATGACCACAAGGTTCACCACACCACCATACATGACCACAAGGTTCACCACACCAACATACATGACCACAAGGTTCACCACACCACCATACATGACCACAAGGTTCACCACACCACCATACATGACCACAAGGTTCACCACACCATACATGATCACAAGGTTCACCACACCACCATACATGACCACATGGTTCACCACACCACCATACATGACCACAAGGTTCACCACACCAGCATACATGACAACAAGGTTCACCACACCACCATACATGACCACAAGGTTCACCACACCATACATGATCACAAGGTTCACCACACCACCATACATGACCACATGGTTCACCACACCAGCATACATGACCACAAGGTTCACCACACCACCATACATGACCACAAGGTTCACCACACCACCATACATGATCACAAGGTTCACCACACCAGCATACATGACCACAAGGTTCACCACACCAGCATACATGACCACAAGGTTCACCACACCAGCATACATGACCACAAGGTTCACCACACCAGCATACATGACCACAAGGTTCACCACGCCATAAATGACCACAAGGTTCACCACGCCACCATACATGACCACAAGGTTCACCACACCAGCATACATGACCACAAGGTTCACCACACCATACATGACCACAAGGTTCACCACACCACCATACATGACCACAAGGTTCACCACACCAGCATACATGACCACAAGGTTCACCATACCAGCATACATGACCACAAGGTTTACCACACCAGCATACATGACCACAAGGTTCACCACACCAGCATACATGACCACAAGGTTCACCACACCAGCATACATGACCACAAGGGTCACCACACCAGCATACATGACCATAAGGTTCCCCACACCAGCATACATGACCACATGGTTCACCACACCAGCATACATGACCACAAGGTTCACCACACCAGCATACATGACCACAACGTTCACCACACCAGCATACGTGACCATAAGGTTCACCACACCAGCATACATGACCACAAGGGTCTGTCGGAAAATCCGACACCATTTAATAAATATATCATACAGACAGATAATAGCTGTGTTGTATAAACAAGTTACCCATAGAAAACGTAACTTGTAGTGGAATTACCGTCTAAAGAAAACGGGATATCATTACCACATACTATTATATTCTCCACCTATTATGGTGGGAATTATTCTTAAATACATTAGTCTTTGGACTTTACCATCATAAAAACATCTTATATAAATTAACTTAATTATCAATATTAAAATAGAGTAAATGTGACCCTTCTATCACTTTCTGTCATGTGGACAATGTAAGCCAGGCATCAGGGTGAGGAAGGGGCCGCCATTGTTTATACTAGACCAGAGGCTCACAGGGAGCAAATTCGGCTCCTGTTAATTTTACTTGGACGTAGTGTTATGGAAACCAAAGGTGTACCATCTTCAACACGCTGTCAACAAATCAAGTTAAGTGTTCTTTCCGAAACCCGTATATCTATCATTAGTGGCCAATAATGTCATTGGGTAGGGTGCACCGGTTAGAACGCGAGGCAGCCTCAAACTAAAGGTAATTAAGCCAGGTCTTCATGTTCCATGTATAGTGTTTTCTCTGATATAGCTTGTCATATATAGAACCTGGCTTCACAGTTAGGGCCCTTTTGACAGGTCAAGACGAGGAAGCATATGCTTTGTGCATCAGTTACCTGGGTGATGGAAGCTACCTCAAAGAGGATAATTTGGTGACTACATCCTAGTTATACCTGGTGGACTTAAGGCCTGCTGTACTATAAGATAAGGAACCTCTTCAATGTATGTAGTCTAATACTGTAGTTTGATTAGCTGCATATATATATATATATATATAAATATATATATATATATATATATATATATATATATATATATATATATATATATATATATATATATATATATATATATATATATATATATATATATATATAGACCACGGAGGAAAAATGAAACAGGAAATTTCCTTAAGTACTTTCGTATATTAAATACATCTTCAGAAGGTCAATTTTTAATATACGAAAGTACTTAAGGAAATTTCCTGTTTCATTTTTCCTCCGTGGTCTGACATTGTCACATTCTTAATCACGTGTTTATTTTCGTGATATACACACACATATATATATATATATATATATATATATATATATATATATATATATATATATATATATATATATATTAGTATATTTTGGTAGCAGTCTTTCCTGTAGACATATATTATTAAATATGACCGAAAAAGTAAGATTAATAATTCTAACACGAATTTTCTCAATCTTTCGTACATTACGCTTCACTGTTGGAGGTAAATCAAAAATCACTTCTCCAAAATTCATTTTTATTTCTAGTCTGACGCGACACGGGCGCGTTTCGTAAAACTTATTACATTTTCAAAGATGGTACCCATGTAGAAGTTTGCAAACAGGACACCTAGGGGAGAACCCATGGCGACCCCATCTACTTGCTTATACATGTGTCCATCCGGGCTCAAGAAGGGTGCCTCTTTAGTACAAGCTTGGAGTAGTTTCCTCAGAATACTTTCTGGCATGTCAAGAGGAGTACAGGCTGGATCACGATACACTCTGTCGGCTATCATTCCGATTGTCTCGTCCACAGGTACGTTGGTAAACAGCGATTCTACGTCCAACGAGGCTCTTATCCCTGTGGCCCGTGCGCCCCGCAGTAAGTCCACAAATTCCTTTGGAGACTTCAGGCTGAAGGCGCAAGGAACATAAGGAGTCAGCAGGCCGTTGAGTCGCTTCGCCAGTCTGTACGTGGGTGTGGGTATCTGGCTAATGATTGGCCGAAGTGGGTTTCCAGGCTTGTGCGTCTTGACATTTCCATACGCATATCCAGGTTTATATTCCCCAATGATCTTTGGCAGGTGGAGTCCGGATTTCTTGGCGTTCACAGTTTCGATCAGTTTGTGGACCTTTGCTTTTAATTCGGCTGTAGTGTCCTTCGTTACCCTTTGGAACTTAGTTTGGTCAGAGAGTATGATGTTCATTTTCGCCAGATATTCGTCTTTTTTAAGAATGACATATATTGGCGACTTGTCACCTCTCCTGACAACTATCTCCTTGTTCTCACGAAGGCTTTTAGCTGCCGCTTTAAGCTCGGGGGACAGTATGGTGCTTCTGTAGTTGCCTCGATTCTTTCCTCCTTCTGCAATAAGTTCTGCTTGTAAGGTATCTTTGGTAGTGACCTTCTTTTGTGTCTCGAGGTCGAATATATCGTCCAACAGAATTTCCAACTCTACTTTCCGGGCCATTTCACTCGGTCTGGACATAACATGACAGTTTATGCCCAGATTTAGGAGAGTGACTTGGTCCTCAGTGAGGTTAATTCCTGCAAGGTTCAGGAAGCCATCTCTTGGTCGTGGAATTGCCATAGGTCCTCCATATAATGTTGTTAGTTTCTTGATAATCCTTGTTTCAGTGCTGAGGTGATGTTGGTCTGTGAGGATGTCGAGGTGTTGTTCAATGCGGGTACGGATACTATGGTCGATGTTGCTATTTCTCCACTCGTTTGTAGCATGAAGTAGTTGCGTTTTGTTGTCTTTGATTTCATTCTCTGCCTTGTATATCTGATCACGAATCAGATCCTGGCGATATTTTATCGTGAAGGCTTGATTCCTTGCTGCTGGGTCGTGCACTTTAACATTAGTATATTTTGGTAGCAGTCTTTCCTGTAGACATATATTATTAAATATGACCGAAAAAGTAAGATTAATAATTCTAACACGAATTTTCTCAATCTTTCGTACATTACGCTTCACTGTTGGAGGTAAATCAAAAATCACTTCTCCAAAATTCATTTTTATTTCTAGTCTGACGCGACACGGGCGCGTTTCGTAAAACTTATTACATTTTCAAAGACTTCACAAATACACAACTGATTAGAACTTGCGTTTCCCTGATTTTATATCTACATTTGAGTGAGGTGGGAAGGGTGATGTGGCATTACATTTGAGTGAGGTGGGAAGGGTGATGTGGCATTAACACAAGACAGAACACTAGGGGATATTAATAGGGTATTAAAAGTATCAACACAAGACAGAACAGAAACAATGGGTATTGAATAGAAGTGTTTGTAGAAAGCCTATTGGTCCATATTTCTTGATGCTTCTATATTGGAGCGGAGTCTTGAGGTGGGTAGAATATAGTTGTGCAATAATTGGCTGTTGATTGCTGGTGTTGACTTCTTGATGTGTAGTGCCTCGCAAACGTCAAGCCGCCTGCTATCGCTGTATCTATCGATGATTTCTGTGTTGTTTACTAGGATTTCTCTGGCGATGGTTTGGTTATGGGAAGAGATTATATGTTCCTTAATGGAGCCCTGTTGTTTATGCATCGTTAAACGCCTAGAAAGAGATGTTGTTGTCTTGCCTATATACTGGGTTTTTTGGAGCTTACAGTCCCCAAGTGGGCATTTGTCCACCAGCAAGTCAACACCAGCAATCAACAGCCAATTATTGCACAACTATATTCTACCCACCTCAAGACTCCGCTCCAATATAGAAGCATCAAGAAATATGGACCAATAGGCTTTCTACAAACACTTCTATTCAATACCCATTGTTTCTGTTCTGTCTTGTGTTGATACTTTTAATACCCTATTAATATCCCCTAGTGTTCTGTCTTGTGTTAATGCCACATCACCCTTCCCACCTCACTCAAATGTAATGCCACATCACCCTTCCCACCTCACTCAAATGTAGATATAAAATCAGGGAAACGCAAGTTCTAATCAGTTGTGTATT
This sequence comes from Procambarus clarkii, assembly GCF_040958095.1. Taxonomy (NCBI): domain Eukaryota; kingdom Metazoa; phylum Arthropoda; class Malacostraca; order Decapoda; family Cambaridae; genus Procambarus; species Procambarus clarkii. Next base: position 22,625,427 of record NC_091183.1, read on the forward strand.
TGTGAAGTCTTTGAAAATGTAATAAGTTTTACGAAACGCGCCCGTGTCGCGTCAGACTAGAAATAAAAATGAATTTTGGAGAAGTGATTTTTGATTTACCTCCAACAGTGAAGCGTAATGTACGAAAGATTGAGAAAATTCGTGTTAGAATTATTAATCTTACTTTTTCGGTCATATTTAATAATATATGTCTACAGGAAAGACTGCTACCAAAATATACTAATGTTAAAGTGCACGACCCAGCAGCAAGGAATCAAGCCTTCACGATAAAATATCGCCAGGATCTGATTCGTGATCAGATATACAAGGCAGAGAATGAAATCAAAGACAACAAAACGCAACTACTTCATGCTACAAACGAGTGGAGAAATAGCAACATCGACCATAGTATCCGTACCCGCATTGAACAACACCTCGACATCCTCACAGACCAACATCACCTCAGCACTGAAACAAGGATTATCAAGAAACTAACAACATTATATGGAGGACCTATGGCAATTCCACGACCAAGAGATGGCTTCCTGAACCTTGCAGGAATTAACCTCACTGAGGACCAAGTCACTCTCCTAAATCTGGGCATAAACTGTCATGTTATGTCCAGACCGAGTGAAATGGCCCGGAAAGTAGAGTTGGAAATTCTGTTGGACGACATATTCGACCTCGAGACACAAAAGAAGGTCACTACCAAAGATACCTTACAAGCAGAACTTATTGCAGAAGGAGGAAAGAATCGAGGCAATTACAGAAGCACCATACTGTCCCCCGAGCTCAAAGCGGCAGCTAAAAGCCTTCGTGAGAACAAGGAGATAGTTGTCAGGAGAGGTGACAAGTCGCCAATATATGTCATTCTTAAAAAAGACGAATATCTGGCGAAAATGAACATCATACTCTCTGACCAAACTAAGTTCCAAAGGGTAACGAAGGACACTACAGCCGAATTAAAAGCAAAGGTCAACAAACTGATCGAAACTGTGAACGCCAAGAAATCCGGACTCCACCTGCCAAAGATCATTGGGGAATATAAACCTGGATATGCGTATGGAAATGTCAAGACGCACAAGCCTGGAAACCCACTTCGGCCAATCATTAGCCAGATACCCACACCCACGTACAGACTGGCGAAGCGACTCAACGGCCTGCTGACTCCTTATGTTCCTTGCGCCTTCAGCCTGAAGTCTCCAAAGGAATTTGTGGACTTACTGCGGGGCGCACGGGCCACAGGGATAAGAGCCTCGTTGGACGTAGAATCGCTGTTTACCAACGTACCTGTGGACGAGACAATCGGAATGATAGCCGACAGAGTGTATCGTGATCCAGCCTGTACTCCTCTTGACATGCCAGAAAGTATTCTGAGGAAACTACTCCAAGCTTGTACTAAAGAGGCACCCTTCTTGAGCCCGGATGGACACATGTATAAGCAAGTAGATGGGGTCGCCATGGGTTCTCCCCTAGGTGTCCTGTTTGCAAACTTCTACATGGGTACCATCGAGCAAAAAGTCTTAGTCGACATGAACTTGAAACCGGCCATATACTGCAGGTATGTTGACGACATTTTTACACAGGTACCTGATGTCAGACATCTGCAGGAGCTGAAGGAGGCATTTGAGCAGAGTTCCGTGCTGCGTTTCACTTACGAGACGGAAAAGGATGGGAAGCTGCCTTTTCTAGATGTAACAGTCATGGAAAAGGGCGGAGGTTTCCACACTGCAGTCTACACAAAGGAAACAAACATAGGAATGTGCCTAAATGCCAACAGCGACTGCCCTGACAGGTACAAGAGGAGTGTTGTTAACGCATACGTCGACCGTGCTCTCAGCCACAGCTCAGAATGGAAGCAAGTCGACGAAGAACTCTGTAGGGTAAGGCAGGTCCTAGTCAATAACGGCTTCTCCAATGGTTTCATCGAAGACATCATAAGAAGAAAAGTGAAAAGCCATGCAACCTCCGAAGAGACAACTAACACAACACCTATACCCCCTATTAGACTATTTTACAGGAACTTTTTTTCCACAGCTCATAAAACAGAGGAAAGGGTCCTGAAAGATATTGTTAATAGAAACGTTATCCCTACAGACAAAAATCAGAGGATACAACTGACGATTTACTATAAAACCAGAAAAACGGCCAGCCTACTCATGAGAAACTCTCCAGACACAAAACAGAACGCTTTAAAAGAGACTAACGTCGTCTATGCCTTCAAATGCCCACTTGGGGACTGTAAGCTCCAAAAAACCCAGTATATAGGCAAGACAACAACATCTCTTTCTAGGCGTTTAACGATGCATAAACAACAGGGCTCCATTAAGGAACATATAATCTCTTCCCATAACCAAACCATCGCCAGAGAAATCCTAGTAAACAACACAGAAATCATCGATAGATACAGCGATAGCAGGCGGCTTGACGTTTGCGAGGCACTACACATCAAGAAGTCAACACCAGCAATCAACAGCCAATTATTGCACAACTATATTCTACCCACCTCAAGACTCCGCTCCAATATAGAAGCATCAAGAAATATGGACCAATAGGCTTTCTACAAACACTTCTATTCAATACCCATTGTTTCTGTTCTGTCTTGTGTTGATACTTTTAATACCCTATTAATATCCCCTCCTGTTCTGTCTTGTGTTAATGCCACATCACCCTTCCCACCTCACTCAAATGTAATGCCACATCACCCTTCCCACCTCACTCAAATGTAGATATAAAATCAGGGAAACGCAAGTTCTAATCAGTTGTGTATTTGTGAAGTCTTTGAAAATGTAATAAGTTTTACGAAACGCGCCCGTGTCGCGTCAGACTAGAAATAAAAATGAATTTTGGAGAAGTGATTTTTGATTTACCTCCAACAGTGAAGCGTAATGTACGAAAGATTGAGAAAATTCGTGTTAGAATTATTAATCTTACTTTTTCGGTCATATTTAATAATATATATATATATATATATATATATATATATATATATATATATATATATATATATATATATATATATATATATATATATATATATATATATATATATATATATATATGTATAATATAAACCCTCCTAATGTGTAGAGGATCGATTTGTGAGATTATGAGATTATTGCAGAAATACAGTCCACTCATTATTATACAAATTGTTATTGAAGTATATAAATTAACGTAAATATAAATTCATATAAATTAAATAAATATAAATCTCACAGGTCGGTTCCCACATTATTTGGTCATCTTCGAACCGGATGACGGATTATTTGATTCTTTGAACCCACATTTGGTCATCTTAGTACCGGATGAACCAGTTAACCAGTGGATTCATTAAATATACTAGTGCAGTGTTATTTAAACAAAGCCAGCAGTCAATGACGGCGGCGTTGACTCGTGCGAGTTCACGAGCCCCGCTCAGTTCAGATCAGCTTCGTCAGCGGTTTCATGTACACCCACAGATTTGGTGGCGTGTTATTCTGTGAAATGACAGCGCTAATATAGAAGCCAGCCAAATTAGTGACTGTGTCTTCGCGATATTGTTCACGGATTTCGTGGTGTTAAATTTCGCGAGAGATTATCTACGAATTTTGTGGACTTTATTTCGCGAGGTCACTAATAATATTTAATACTTCTAGATAATATTAGAAGTTTCATAGAGGCTAATTAAGAGGCTATTATCAATAATTGTGTATATTATTTCTCCAAAATAGAGAATTATTTAATATATATTGCACTAGTGATCACAGTATAATATTTACTAATTGCCAACCCACAACAGGGTAGGATATTTACCATTGACTAGTTGAACTATTATTGCTCATCCTAGTCCCATTATTACCATAGTCAGTTGTACTATATTGATCAACCTAACACCATTAATGAATGGTGCTGACCCTATTTTGGGTGTAATTTTTATCAACTCGAGTTGAGTTGTGTATATATAATAATTTACTTATGATCATTACACCTTTGAGTGATTAATTAGTGTCTCTACCATCCTAGGGTGATATAGAAGAGCTAACCTAAAGGTACTTCCAGTGTCACTGGTTTATCACTCAAATCATTAGTGTGTATGATTGTATATATATAATGTGTATTAATTTTAAGTGCTAACCTCTAGTAGAGGTAGGATTATTGCCTAGTGAGTGCAGAATTTACCCTAGGCTACCATCAGAGCTTGTTCAGTATTATGAGCAGCCCAAGTACAAGTCCCACAAGGCTTCACCAACTAGCCAGTATGGATAATGCAGGGAGAATGAAAAGAACCCTTGCAGGTCTTAAAGGCCACTTAACAAGACAGATCAAGAATTGTGAAGATTTGTCACAACAATCTCAAGTTGATTATGCTGACCTGGAAAGCTATTATCAAGCAGCTGCAGGTAAATTTGAGCAAATCAAATGCCAAATAGCAACATATGTGGCTGAACTTGCTAACACCAATTTATCAGAAACAGAAATAGACGACATTATGGTTGATCTTGCGAATTATGAAGATCACACTCAGGCCACGTTACAGCCTTATGTCAAATTAATTGCCCAGGCAACAACAACAACAGTTGCATCTAATACGAGTCAAGCAGAAGCTCGACTCCCTCCAATTAATTTACCCACTTTCTCAGGAAAAGATGAGGAAGATTGGGACGAATTTTGGAACAAATTCGTTGACCTTGTTGACTCAAAACAATCTTTACCAAAGAGTAGTAAATTCTCTTATTTGCAAGGCCAATTATCAGGTGAGGCTAAAACAGTAGTATCCCATCTGAGATTAACTAATGACGGCTATGATCTGGCAGTAAAACTCCTCAAGGATAATTATGCTGATCCAGAAGTAAGAACATCACATTTAGTTCATGAGCTGTTGCATTTACCCCCACCGGAGGCTTCAGCTGATTCACTCCAAGTCTTCAAGCTGGAGGTAGAATCATTGATCAATGCCCTCAGCCTGACAGCAGATACAAACGGGGCTGAGTGGGTCTTGAAAATAATTGTCCAGGAGAAAATACCTAGGGACATATTGAGACAAATGAGTGCTCATTACAATAAAAGCATCTTATCTATGAATGAAATATCTGAAGGTTTAAAGTCAGTAGTTCATCAATTACGAACACATGACAAATTAAAACCACCAAGTAAACCCTCAGAAACCAATAATAGTAAACCACAGAGTACCAAAGGTACTCCAAATCAATCTAGACAATATAATTCAACACCAAAGTGGAACAGTAGCAGTGTGGGCGTATATGCAGTGGGACCCTCCAAGCCTATAGTTATTGTGTCATCCAAGAACGTGACACCAAAGGGTACTGGAAGCTATGGAACATGTTTGTTCTGCAATGAGAAACATTCAATGTACCACTGCCCTAATTTTCCTGATAGTGACGCCCGTGTTGAGCGACTCAAAGATTTGCAACATTGCACGAGGTGCCTCAGGAAACATAACATCAACGACTGTGATACCCAATTACACACCTGTAATAGGTGTAACAAAGGTCAGCACCATGCAGCATTGTGCAGAGACAACAAAACAACGTCTCCAAACCCCAAGGTGGAAGATAGCTTTCCCACCACAGTACAGTACTGCAAGGTGCAACAAACAAAGAGTGTCCAATCGGCAAAGTCTAAAGGTAATACGACTTTGGCTACTGCCCAAATTACCATCCTGAATAAGAGGGCCAAGGTCCATACCCGTGGGTTGTTTGACCAAGGATCCCAGAGAACATATATCACTAAAAAGCTGGCAGATGAATTACAATTAAGGCCTGTAGCCCAGATGTCATTCAATATCTCAGGGTTTGTAACAGATGCAGGACCTCAAGTCTACCAGGTGGTACAACCATCAGTACGTTTAGGCAGGTACGTCTGTCGAGTACAAGCCATTGTGGTGGACAAAATACCAGTAGACCTACAAGTTCAAGGTCTGAGAGCAACAGCCAAATTCCTGAGAAATAGAGGAATAAAATTGGCAGATAATATTAAGTCTGATCACCTCACTGACTTCGGTCTCCTTGTAGGGACAGACTATTGTCATCGATTCATCGGTAGCCCTACTAAATATCAGGGCATAACCATGTTAAACTCTGCAGGAGGTAAATTACTCTCAGGCCCAGTATCAAGCCTGGGGAGACCTATGCCTGCAGATTAACAATACCAGTAGAGATCTAAATTTGTCAGCTGATTATATTTCTCCAGTAGCATTATACTAAGGAGATTACAGCTGACTATACCAACAGAGGTTGATGTTAGTATCATCATTTAAAGCTGAAGATGAGTTCATGAGGCCTCAGTGGCAAATCTGTGAACAGTAGTCTAAAACAGCTACAAGTCACTGCGACCAATGTCACTGAACCCACTGCAGTCTCAGAACCATACTTTACTTTAATGATGAGCTATTCAATCTTCTGAATCAATTAACTAAATTAAACCCCAATAAATCTGATGACTGATTTGATACATTTATTATTTAATCAAGATGTATTCCATGGGCCTCAGTGTTTATATATCAGTGACCAGTTACCTGAACAAACTTCAAGTTATATCTAAGGTCACTGATCTCACTGCAGTCCCTGAATCATACTTGACTGTAGTACTTGATCACATCCAGTCTTCTGGGTTAAATAATATGTATAAGGCTTGAATATTAGCCTTTCAAGAGTTAACAGGGAAATGCAATCGCATTAGACTTCTAACCACTGCAACTCTAGTACGGGACATCCGTCCTGTACGAACAGATGCACAAATGTGTGATTACTAACTACTAACATCAAATTAATCTAATAATTCGAAGGAGGAGTATCGGTGTTCGTCTGTTCTAAATAGGACTTCGACCCGTGAGCAGCCCCTGGGGAATTATGTCGGAAAATCCGACACCATTTAATAAATATATCATACAGACAGATAATAGCTGTGTTGTATAAACAAGTTACCCATAGAAAACGTAACTTGTAGTGGAATTACCGTCTAAAGAAAACGGGATATCATCACCACATACTATTATATTCTCCACCTATTATGGTGGGAATTATTCTTAAATACATTAGTCTTTGGACTTTACCATCATAAAAACATCTTATATAAATTAACTTAATTATCAATATTAAAGTAGAGTAAATGTGACCCTTCTATCACTTTCTGTCATGTGGACAATGTAAGCCAGGCGTCAGGGTGAGGAAGGGTCAGCCATTGTTTATACTAGACCAGAGGCTCACAGGGAGCAAATTCGGCTCCTGTTAATTTTACTTGGACGTAGTGTTATGGAAACCAAAGGTGTACCATCTTCAACACGCTGTCAACAAATCAAGTTAAGTGTTCTTTCCGAAACCCGTATATCTATCATTAGTGGCCATTAATGTCATTGGGTAGGGTGGACCGGTTAGAACGCGAGGCAGCCTCAAACTAAAGGTAATTAAGCCAGGTCTTCATGTTCCATGTATAGTGTTTTCTCTGATATAGCTTGTCATATATTGAACCTGGCTTCACAGTTAGCGCCCTTTTGACAGGTCAAGACGAGGAAGCATATGCTTTGTGCATCAGTTACCTGGGTGATGGAAGCTACCTCAAAGAGGATAATTTGGTGACTACATCCTAGTTATACCTGGTGGACTTAAGGCCTGCTGTACTATAAGATAAGGAACCTCTTCAATGTATGTAGTCTAATACTGTAGTTTGATTAGCTGCATATATATATATATATATATATATATATATATATATATATATATATATATATATATATATATATAATATAAACCCCCCTAATGTGTAGAGGATCGATTTGTGAGATTATGAGATTATTGCAGAAATACAGTCCACTCATTATTATTCAAATTGTTATCGAAGTATATAAATTAACGTAAATATAAATTCATATAAATTAAATAAATATAAATCTCACAGGTCGGTTCCCACAGGGTCACCACACCAGCATACGTGACCATAAGGTTGACCACACCACCATACATGACCACAAGGTTCACCACACCAGCATACATGACCACAAGGTTCACCACACCAGCATACATGACCACATGGTTCACCACACCATACATGACCACAAGGTTCACCACACCACCATACATGACCACAAGGTTCACCACACCATACATGACCACAAGGGTCACCACACCAGCATACATGACCACAAGGTTCACCACACCAGCATACATGACCACATGGTTCACCACACCATACATGACCACAAGGTTCACCACACCAGCATACATGACCACAAGGTTCCCCACACCACCATACATGGCCACAAGGTTCACCACACCATACATGACCACAAGGTTCACCACACCAGCATACATGACCACAAGGTTCACCACACCACTATACATGATCACAAGGTTCACCACACCACCATACATGACCACAAGGTTCACCACACCAGCATACATGACCACAAGGTTCACCACACCAGCATACATGACCACAAGGTTCACCACACCAGCATACATGACCACAAGGTTCACCACACCACCATACATGACCACAAGGGTCACCACACCAGCATACATGACCATAAGGTTCACCACACCACCATACATGACCACATGGTTCACCACACCAGCATACATGACCACAAGGTTCACCACACCAGCATACATGACCACAAGGTTCACCACGCCAGCATACATGATCACAAGGTTCACCACACCAGCATACATGATCATAAGGTTCACCACACTATACATGATCACAAGGTTCACCACACCATAAACGACCACATGGTTCACCACACCACAATACATGACCACAAGGTTCACCAAACCAGCATACATGACCACAAGGTTCACCACACCAGCATACATGACCACATGGTTCACCACGCCATAAATGACCACAAGGTTCACCACACCACCATACATGACCACAAGGTTCACCACACCATTCATGACCACAAGTTTCACCACACCAGCATACATGACCACAAGGTTCACCACGCCATACATGACCACAAGGTTCACCACGCCACCATACATGACCACAAGGTTCACCACACCACCATACATGACCACAAGGTTCACCACACCAGCATACATGACCACAAGGTTCACCATGTTATACATGACCACAAGGTTCACCACACCACGATACATGACCACAAGGTTCACCACACCAGCATACATGACCACAAGGTTCACCACACCAGGATACATGACCACAAGGTTCACCACGCCATTCATGACCACAAGGTTCACCACGCCATAAATGACCACAAGGTTCACCACACCACCATACATGACCACAGGGTTCACCACACCACCATACATGACCACAAGGTTCACCACACCACCATACATGACCACAAGGTTCACCACACCAGCATACATGACCACAAGGTTCACCACACCACCATACATGACCACAAGGTTCACCACACCACCATACATGACCACAAGGTTCACCACACCATAAATAACCACAAGGTTCACCACACCACTATACATGACCACAAGGTTCACCACACCAGCATACATGACCACAAGGTTCACCACACCACCATACATGACCACAAGGTTCACCACACCAGCATACATGACCACAAGGTTCACCACGCCATAAATAACCACAAGGTTCACCACACCACTATACATGACCACAAGGTTCACCACACCAGCATACATGACCACAAGGTTCACCACACCACCATACATGACCACAAGGTTCACCACACCATAAATAACCACAAGGTTCACCACACCACTATACATGACCACAAGGTTCACCACACCAGCATACATGACCACAAGGTTCACCACACCACCATACATGACCACAAGGTTCACCACACCAGCATACATGACCACAAGGTTCACCACGCCATAAATAACCACAAGGTTCACCACACCACTATACATGACCACAAGGTTCACCACACCAGCATACATGACCACGAGGTTCACCACACCACCATACATGACCACAAGGTTCACCACACCAGCATACATGACCACAAGGTTCACCACACCACCATACATGACCACAAGGTTCACCACACCAGCATACATGACCACAAGGTTCACCACACCACCATACATGACCACAAGTTCACCACACCACCATACATGACCACAAGGTTCACCACACCATACATGATCACAAGGTTCACCACACCACCATACATGACCACAAGGTTCACCACACCACCATACATGACCACAAGGTTCACCACGCCACCATACATGACCACAATGTTCGAATGGTGATTATACTTGATAATTATACTATTATTAATTTTTTTTTTAAATTTTGCCCCGAGGGGCGAGTTTATTGGGCACCGCCACTCATCATGTGAGTGAACATACCCCCATAGCAGAATATACAACACTCCCCAATAAGAAGAAAACCCGCTGGGTTGTTCATCCTGTCACTTGTACCCAGACACAGCTGGGACTTGCTTAACTGTCTCAAGTGAACAGCTCCTCAAACAAGAAGATTAACATTTATCAACCCTTAAAAGCTTACGTTATCTTGCGGGTGCAAAATGGGGAAATCTGTTAAGAACAGTATCAATATTTGACAAATAGTGTTTTCCTAACTCAAACAATGTGGGGTTTATTATTCTACAGTTATTCCTAATGTCTCTCAGGTATTCACATTCACGAAGATAGTGGTCAAGGCGGTGTCCATCACTCTCACCACAGATTCTGCAACTTCGCTGATCAACTGTTGTTTCCATTCCAAATCTCCATGGATATGGAGATTTCTGTACCTGTACCTAATTTCTGTACCTCTGTACCTTTCTATATGTGAGAGGTACAGAGCGTTATAGACGGGAAGATCAATATGACACTACTGAAAATTTTTTAGAGGAAGGCAGAAACAGAGTAGTAAATATAAGAGAGAGGAACAGTCAGATGGAACCACTACAGGATTACAGAGGGGAACGGAGATACCCACAAGACTGGAATTCAAATTACCAACAAGCACACAGGTACTACACCAGACAACACCCGTCCTACTACCAAAACTGGACGAATCACTTCCAAAACGACACACCCTGGACGCAAACACAGTGGCCTCTTTATCAGAGCCTCAGATATTAACACCAAGTAAGGTTCCAGCACTTCCACTAACACGATAACATCATTTATATTTGCCAACATCCAGGGTTTAAAAACACGCAAAACCAACAAAGTTCAATTTATAGATGGTCTCCTTCATGAGGCAAATGCAGTGTTTGCAGCCCTAACAGAAACCCACACAAAGGACTACCATGATGGTGAAATATGGATCTCAGAGTAAAATCTTTTCAGATGTGATAGGAAACACCAGCTTCAGGGTGGGGTCAGCCTCTACATCAAAGACACACTCATCTGTACTGAGCTGCTAAACACCTCAAATGATATGGTGGAAGTGCTGATAGTCAAAATAGAGATTCTAAATGTAGTTATTGTCCTTGTATATAAGTCACCGGAGGCAAACCCTCAGCAGTTTAAAGACCAACTAATGAAAATAGAACACTGCTTGGAAAACCTCACAAATCCAGCTCCGAACATCATCCTGCTTGGGGACTTCAACCTACGGCACCTGAAATGGAAGCACCTGGCTAATACAGTAATATCAGAAAGAATACCAGGAAGTAGCCTAAATGAACAGGCAGATGCAAATGACCTGCTACGGATGTGCGACAGGTTTGCCTTAAACCAGCAAATAGTAGAACCAACTAGGAAGGAGAACACGCTGGACCTCATTTTCACTAATAATGATGAATTGATCAGGAACATAATGATTACAAATACCTGTTACTCAGATCACAACTTAATTGAAGTTATGACAACCATGGGGAGTAGACCTTCAAAACCAGTCCAGATTCCCGGTGGAGGAGATTTCAGCAAATTCAACTTCAATAATAAACAGATAAACTGGGAGCGAATAAACCAGGACTTCACAGAAATAAACTGGGAAGAACAGCTAGGAAATGCAAACCTGAACCTGTGCCTGGAAAAAATAAGCTCAGTAGCACTAGAGATATGTTCAAACCGCATACCTCTAAGAAAAAAGAGGAAGAGATGCAGATTGGAACGGGAACGTCGGTCTCTATATAGGCGAAGAAAACGAATCGCGGAACAACTTGAGAGTCGCACCCTATCTCAAGAACGGCGAAGAAGGTAAGGTAGAGAAATAGAAACAATTGAACGGAAGCTACAAGAATCATACAGAACCCAGGAGAGGCAAAGAGAGCAAAAGGCCATCAGTGAAATAGAAAGAAATCCGAAATATTTTTTCTCCTATGCAAAATCAAGATCAAAAACCACATCTAGTATCGGGCCCCTGCGAAAGGGAGATGGAACTTTCACCGATGACAACAAAGAAATGAGCGAGCTACTGAGGACGCAGTACGACTCTGTTTTCAGCGAGCCATTAAACACACTAAAGATTGATAACCCAAATGAATTTTTCATGGATACGATACCAACATCAAATCATATATCAGACGTCACCCTATCCCCACTGGATTTTGAAGAAGCCATAAACAGTATGCCTATGCACTCTGCACCAGGCCCGGATTCTTGGAACTCCATATTCATAAAGAATTGTAAAAAACCACTATCGCAGGCCCTCCACATTCTGTGGAGACAAAGCCTAGATACTGGCGTTATTCCTGATATACTAAAAACAGCAGAGATAGCACCACTTCATAAAGGAGGAAATAAGGCAGAGGCAAAAAATTACAGACCGATAGCGCTAACATCGCACATCATAAAAATTTTTGAGAGAGTGCTAAGAAGTAAAATCACAAAATACATGGAATCACAGCAACTCCATAACCCCGGACAACATGGTTTCAGAACAGGGCGCTCTTGCCTGTCGCAGTTGCTGGACCACTATGATATGGCATTAGATGCTATGGAAGACAAACATACCGCGGATGTAATTTACACAGATTTCGTAAAAGCTTTTGATAAATGTGACCATGGTGTTATTGCACATAAAATGCGTTCAAAAGGAATTACCGGAAAAATAGGCAGATGGATCTACAATTTCCTGACAAACAGAACCCAATGTGTAATAGTCAACAAAATAAAATCCAGCCCATCAACCGTGAAGAGCTCAGTCCCCCAGGGTACTGTGCTTGCTCCAGTACTTTTTCTCATCCTCATATCGGACATAGACAAGAACACAACCTATAGCACTGTATCATCCTTTGCAGATGACACTAGGATCTTCATGAGAGTAGGCAACATAGAGGACACGCGAATCTCCAGTCAGATGTAGATCAGGTCTTTCTATGGGCTACAGAAAATAATATGGTGTTTAACGAAGATAAGTTCCAGCTCATGCGCTATGGAAAAAATGAAAATATAAAAACGGAAACCACGTACAAAACTCAGGCAAATCATAACATAGAACGAAAAGGCAATGTAAAGGATCTGGGTGTACTCATGTCGGAAGACCTTACCTTTAAAGAACATAATAAAGTAGCCGTCACAACTGCAAGAAAAATGACAGGTTGGATAACAAGAACTTTTCACACTAGAGATGCTATACCGATGATTATACTTTTCAAAACGCTTGTGCTCTCTACAGTGGAGTACTGCTGCACAATGACAGCACCTTTCAAAGCTGGAGAAATTACTGACCTGGAGAGCGTGCAGAGATCCTTTACTGCTAGAATCCACTCAGTAAAACATCTAAACTATTGGGACCGACTAAAGAGCCTAAATCTGTACTCCCTTGAGCGTAGGCGGGAGAGGTACATAATAATTTACACGTGGAAAATATTAAAGGGGCTGGTCCCAAACCTGCACACAGAAATAACATCACATGAGACAAGGAAGACATGGCAGAATGTGCAGAATACCCCCGTTGAAAAACAGAGGTGCAACTGGTACTCTGAGAGAGAACTCTATCAACATCAGAGGTCCGAGACTGTTCAACACGCTTCCACTACACATAAGGGGCATAACTGGCCGACCCCTCACAGTGTTCAAGAGAGAACTGGATAAGCACCTCCAAAGGATACCTGATCAACCAGGCTGTGACTCGTACGTCAGGCTGCGAGCAGCCGCGTCCAACAGCCTGGTTGATCAGTCCGGCAACAAGGAGGCCTGGTCGACGACCGGGCCGCGGGGACGCTAAGCCCCGGAAGCACCTCAAGGTAACCTCAAGGTATATTTGTATCCAAGACGGATTCTCGCTATTACTGATTCTCTCCCTCGTCGTCCTCCTCTTCGGCCATACTGATTGGGATTGCCAGCTGCAACCATGTTGTACCATCGTACAGATTCACTGGTTTGTGCTTCTATCCTCCTTTCCTCAGTTACCTTGTCACGGTGATGTTGCCTGATAATACCTCTAATTTGTAGTTGAGTCTTGGGTATGAAGTATTCAATATGGTCTCCTTCAGCGCCTTCAGCAGCCAGCACATCTGCTCGTTCATTTCCACATATTCCAACATGGGAGGGGATCCACAGAAACTTGATGACTCTTCCCTGATTGGTAAGTACTCTCACAGCTCTCTTGATTTCAGCGACTATTGCAAGATTTTCTGCCTGATTTTTACTTAGGCTTTGCTGTGCTGCTTTTGAATCGGTGCAAATCACTGCACCATTAGTGTTCCGTTCAAGAAACCTTAACGCCATAACAATGGCAGTTAGCTCTGCTTGCGTTGAAGAGGCATAGTTCTCAATACGTGCTTTTTCTTCATTTCTGCGTTGGAAGGTATTATCCTTGATTACCGTGTATGCTGCACCAGCCCTGCCATTGATAGGATTAGATGACCCGTCAGTGTAGATTTGATCTAGTTCATCTCCGGCTTCTTTATAAATTTCCTCGAGATACTTGTGCCTCATTTCTTGTGGTATCATGTTGGATTTTTTCATTGCCATTTCATTGATGATGATCTTGCATGAGTCATCCTCCCAGGGAGGTAACCTCTCTACAGGCAGGAGCTCACGGGCTTGCTCAAGCAGGTGAAGCTCTTCAAGGTAGCAGACTGCTCTGTGATGCCATTTTTTGCTTCTCCTGTTTCCCCCTGAAAGTAGCACAGAGCTCAGTTTTTTCTTGGCAATATCATTGTAATGGGGATCTCTGGCTATCCTAATTGCAAGCTTAGCATTCAGCTCCTGAATTCTGCTTTTAACACTGGGAAGGGACAACTCCTCTCGTAGATTAGACGTTTTGGCAGTTCTTGGAACTCCAAGAATGATTGTCATGGCTTCATTTTGAATGCTTTCAAGCCTTTTCATATCGCTTTGGGAGTAGGTGCACAGTACTGGTGCGGCATAGTCTATGACGGAGCGCACATAGGCTGTGTACATCATTTTGAGCACGGCAATAGAGGCTCCATGTCCATTCCAGGTCATAGCTTTCAGTGCCCTGAGTCGACTTTTGCATGTTCGTATGAGTTGATTGAGCTCCTCTTTCTTTCCCTTGTTAGAGCCGACAGTGACGCCAAGGTACCGATAGTGGTCAACCCATTCAAGTGTTACACCATTAATTATACTCTTATTATCGCATTATTACACTTGATAATGGTACTCTCATTATCGATCCCGCGATCGATAATGACTCCTGAGAATTACGTTACTCGACTGAGCAGTCGGCTGTCACTCCCGACAGCCTTGTCGCTCACCACAAAAATCTATGAAAATTTATATTAACACGTCAGTCACGAACCTATATATATATTGACACGTCAGTCACGAACCTACATATATATATACAACCACACTTGTCACAACCTTGGGAAACACAGCATGAGAAATAACAACACTCTGTTATCACTCCACAATAATCAAATGCCAGGAATCCTGGTGTTACACACGGACACTATTACCTGTGCACTTATGATGATCAGTACTGGATTTCCACACCTGCAGGAGATTACATCACATGGAACACAATAAACATCATGAATGAATTACTATAATTCTACCAGAGTGGAATATAAATATTACTTGGACATCCCTCACAGTATAATCTATGTAAACTTTGTTCCCGTGTGTACTCACTAACACACACACACACATACAGGGACACCTGTCTACACCAGTCTAAATCCGTCTGGACTGACATGAATGTCAATAAGGGTGAAAGTCTCACACGTTCCCACTTCACCTCACCCCACCGGGAGCTTGGAGAAAATGGGACGGAACACCTGACCTCGAACTCAGGCTTAAAGATAAAATCACCAAAAACACACACAAGGTATTTACTCTCATTTACACAGCCGGCTCACATCCATGCACCCCAGTGTCCACCCCCTACACACCCCCTGCTTTGTAGGTGGTTGGTCAGCAATACCAGCGATAGGCTAAGCTGGTATAGCCTCCTGCGTTGACGGTCGTACACGGATAGCTCAGCGCATTTTTCGTCACCTCTCACTCAACACACGGCTCGGATCGTACACCCCCGGCCCTCCCGGTGAAGCGGTGCGTTCGTACACAAATGGCCCGTTCACGTCTAGCTTCAATTTTCACGAATTTCTATGGAAAACCAGCCTCTGAACACGATATTTCCCCGTTCACTCGACTGCTATAAGGCACTAGCAGGATTTAGAACGTTTGTATTATCACTGGAGTGGGGACCCACTGTAACACCGTAAAGGTGTTTTGTATTTAAAATATACATAGTACAGGAGTCACAGACAAGATTTCGAGAAGCACCAGGTTGGCGGCCCCTAGTAATTAATAAACTCTCACCTCTACGTGTTAATGACCATGGTCACCAAGTGACCATGGTCAGGTCGCGGGAAGTTGACCTGCTGAGAGATAGACCGATAGGAAGAGACAGACAGGAGAACAGCCAGCAGAGCAGAACCGAGAGGCTGTCAGCCGCACGGGGTCGGACAGTCTCTGTCAACTACAGTCCCCCCCATCCCTCTCTAGCCAGCTATAGGCAGACACTTGGTGAGTTAAACATGAAAGGTGATGTAGTCGTGTTTACTAGTGTTGTGTGACAATCAGGGGGCAGACGGCTGTAATGGTCTCGAATTCTGGTGTAGTGACTCACTTTGTACATAAATAATGAACCTTCAGTTCGATTGCTTGAATTCCAATATTTATCATTCTAAATAAATAATTGATTCACTTACTTTTAATTTGATTTTAATTGTGTTCCCGATTAATGGTATGGAATTACTGATATATGCAAACTGGAGGGTAGAGTACTCTAAAGTTAGTGACAAGAGAGAATCTTGCCTGGAACACGATTCAAGTTAAATCATGCTGATCTATTCCTTATCTTGTATATAATGGTTTTGAATGTATGGTGGCAGTCTACCTTCTAATTCAACTATCTACTTTTCTACTTCTACCTATCTACCATTCTACCTCCACCACCACATCCTATTCATCTCCGTACCCTCTCTCCCACTCTCCCTTTTACCTGACCTCACTCCTCCCTCCTCCCGCCTAGTCCTCCCTCCTTCCTCACCCTAAACCCTCACTAATTACTTCATTATTCATCTCTTTCCTTTCCTTTCTCTTATTCGTTCGTGGCTGTGAATTGCTCTAGAGTTCTCTTGAGTCGCGGGTAGCTGATCAGGTTACAATGCCTTGTGTTCGTGATACCTAGGACACAAGGTGTTGAATTAGAGAGGCTGCAGTAGGGACTCTGGGGGGAGCACCACGAGCACATTGACCGCTAGTATGCAAATTATCCACGTTCCAGATATCTACTCACTACACTCCCTATCATTCTCCCCTTCGACGGCGACGGCCGTATTGTATTTTTGCTGCAGACGACGTCATAGTTGAGGTGGAGAGTGGAGCTTGTGGAGTAGTCAGCCGCCACGACGTCTACTTTACTCAATTTGATCGAGACGAGCTACTAGGTCTGCAGGGCGACTCTAAGATGGCCGACCCAAGGTGGCGTCCAAGATGGCTGGCTGCCGTTGTCATGGGAACAAGGCTGGCGGGTGGCTACACTCATCACCACGCTCTCCTCCTTCCCCCACAAACCTGTCTCCCTCAAACTCTACACAGTAATAGTTGTTGCTGGCTCTATCTCTTTCTACAAATGCGTGCATATTGGATTGCTGATGACTGGGGCTTTCACATGAGCCCAAACACAGGATGATTAGGGTTCTTTTAGTCTGGTGAAACCATCCCCTCTCACTCACTATACCAGACTCACCACCAGCATCATGGTCCTCACCATACCAGGTCCACACCACCAGCATCATGGTCCTCACCATACCAGGTCCACACCACCAGCATCATGGTCCCCACCATACCAGGTCCACACCACCAGCATCACGGTCCTCACCAGACCAGGTCTACACCACCAGCGTCACGGTCCTCACCATACCAAGTCCACACCACCAGCATCATGGTCCTCACCATACCAGGTCCACACCACCAGCATCACGGTCCTCACCATACCAGGTCCACACCACCAGCAACATGGTCCTCACCATACCAAGTCCACACCACCAGCATCATTGTCGTCACCATATCAGGTCCACACCACCATCATCATGGTCCTCACCATACCAGGTCCACAACACCACCACCAGCATCACGGTCTTTACCATACCAGGTCCACACCACCACCAGCATCACGGTCCTCACCATTCCAGGTCCACACCACCAGCATCATGGTCCTCACCATTCCAAGTCCACACCACCACCAGCATCATGGTCCTCACCATACCAAATCCACACCACCAGCATCACGGTCCTCACCATACCAGGTCAACACCACCACCAGCATCATGGTCCTCCCCATACCAGGTCCACACCACCAGCATCCTGGTCCTCACCATACCAGGTCCACACCACCAGCATCATGGTCCTCATTATACCAGGTCCATACCACCACCACAATGGTCCTTTCCACACCAGGTCAACATCTCCAGCATCATGGTCCACACCATACCAGGTTCACACCACCATCTGCATCATGGTCCTCATCATACCATGTCCACACCACCACCAGCATCAGGGTCCTTACCATATCAGGTCCACACGACAACCAGCATCATGGTACTCACCATACCAGGTCCACACCACCACCTGCATCATGGTACTCACCATACCAGGTCCACCCCACCACCTGCATCATGGTACTCACCATACCAGGTCCACACCTCCAGCATCATGGTCGTCACCATACCAGGTCCACACCACCAGCATCATGGTCCTCACCATACGAGGTTCACACCACCACCAGCATCATGATCCTCACCAAACCAAGTCCACACCACCAGCATCATGGTCTTCACCATACCAGGTCCACACCACTATCTGCATCATGGCCCTCGCCATACAAGGTCCACACCACCTGCTTCACGGTCCTCACCATACCAGGTCCACACTATAAGCATCACGGTCCTCACCATACCAGGTCCACATTACCATCAGCCACATGGTCCTTACCATAACAGGTCCACACCACCACCAGCATCACGGTCCTCACCATACCAGGTTAACACTACCAGCATCATGGTCCTCATCATACCAGGTCCACACCACCATCTGCACGGTCCTCACTATACCAGGTCCACAACACCAGCATCAAGGACATCACCATACAAGGTCCACACCACAACCAGCATCATGGCCCTCACTATACCAGGTCCACACCACCACCACCATCACGATCCTCACCATACCAGGTCCACACCACCACCACCATCACGGTCCTCACCATACCAGGTCCACATTACCATCAGCCACATGGTCCTTACCATACCAGGTCCACACCACCACCAGCATCACGGTCCTCACCATACCAGGTTAACACTACCAGCATCATGGTCCTCATCATACCAGGTCCACACCACCATCTTCACGGTCCTCACTATACCAGGTCCACACCACCAGCATCAAGGACATCACCATACAAGGTCCACACCACAACCAGCATCATGGTCTTCATCATACCAGGTCCACACCACCACCACCATCACGATCCTCACCATACCAGGTCCACACCACCACCACCATCACGGTCCTCACCATACCAGATCCACATCACCAGCATCATGGTCCTCACCATACCAGGTCCACACCACCAGCATCACGGTCCTCCCCATACCAGGTCCACACCACCACCAGCATCATGGCCCTCACTATACCAGGTCCACACCACCACCAGCATCATGGTCTTCACCATACCAGGTCCACACCACCACCTTCATCACGGTCCTCACCATATCAGGTCCACACCACCAGCATCATGGTCCTCACAATACCAGGCCCACACCACCAGCATCATGGTCGCCTCCATACCAGGTCCACACCACCAGCATCAAGGTCCTCACCATACCACGTCCACACCACCTGGATCACGGTCCTCACCATACCAGGTCCACACCACCAGCATTACGGTCCTCACCGTACCAGGTCCACACCACCAGCATCACGGTCCTCACATATGATGCTATGATCCTATGAGAAGAATCAAGACAGATGAAGATAGACAGAGACTACAGGATGACCTGGATAAACTGGAGGAATGGTCTAGAAAATGGCTGCTAAAGTTCAACTCGGGAAAGTGTAAGGTGATGAAATTAGGCGAAGGGAGCAGGAGGCTGAACACAAGGTATCATCTGGGAGCGGAAATCCTGCAAGAGTCAAATAGAGAGAAGGATCTGGGAGTTGATATCACACCGAACCTGTCCCCAGAGGCTCACATCAAAAGAATATCATCAGCGGCATATGCTAGACTGGCCAACATAAGAACTGCCTTCAGAAACTTGTGTAAGGAATCTTTCAGAACCCTGTATACCACTTATGTAGGACCAATCCTGGAGTATGCAGCTCCAGCCTGGAGTCTATACCTAGTTAAACACAAGACAAAGTTAGAGAAGATTCAGCGGTATGCCACCAGGCTCGTCCCGTAACTGAGAGGATTGAGCTACGAGGAAAGGCTAAAGGAGCTGAAACTCACATCCCTGGAAAACAGAAGAGTAAGGGGAGACATGATAACCACCTACAAAATTCTCAGGGGAATTGACAGGGTGGACAAAGATAAACTCTTCAGCACGGGTGGGACACGAACATGGGGACACAGGTAGAAACTTAGTACCCAGATGAACCACAGAGACGTTAGAAAGAATTTTTTCAGTGTCAGTTAATAAATGGAATGCACTAGGAAGTGATGTGGTGGAGGCTGACTCCATACACAGTTTCAA
Source organism: Procambarus clarkii (assembly GCF_040958095.1). Classification (NCBI taxonomy): domain Eukaryota; kingdom Metazoa; phylum Arthropoda; class Malacostraca; order Decapoda; family Cambaridae; genus Procambarus; species Procambarus clarkii. Next base: position 22,646,497 of record NC_091183.1, read on the forward strand.
ATGTAGATATGATAGAGCCCAGTAGGCTCAGGAATCTGTACACCAGTTGATTGACAGTTGAGAGGCGGGACCAAAGAGCCAAAGCTCAACCCCCGCAAGCACAATTAGGTGAGTACAATTAGGTGGGTGAGTACACCACCTGCATCACGGTCCTTACCTTTCAAGGTCCACACCACCTGTATCACGGTCCTCACCACACCAGGTCCACACCACCTGCTTCACGGTCCTCACCACACCAGGTCCACACCACCTGCTTCACGGTCCTCACCACACCAGGTCCACACCACCTGCTTCACGGTCCTCACCACACCAGGTCCACACCACCTGCTTCACGGTCCTCACCATACCAGGTTCACACCACCAGCATCATGGTCCTCACCATACCAGGTCCACACCATCAGCATCACGTTCCTCACCATACCAGGCCCACACCACCACCAGCATCATGGTCCTTACCATACCAGGTTCACACACCCACCTGCATCACGGTCTTCACCATACGAGGTTCACACCACCACCAGCATCACGGTCCTCACCATACCAGGCCCACACCACCTGCATCATGGTCCTCACCTTTCCAAGTCCACACGATCAGCATCACTGTCCTCACCATACCAGGTCCACACCACCAGCATCATGGTGCTCACCATACCAGGTCACACCACCACCTGCATCACGGTCCTTACCATACCAGGTCCACACCACCACCAGCATCATGGTCCTCCCCATACCAGGTCCACCCCACCACTTGCATTATGGTCCTTCCCATACCAGGTCCACCCCACCACTTGCATTATGGTCCTCCCCATACCAGGTCCACCCCACCACTTGCATTATGGTCCTCACCATGCCAAGTCCACACTACCTGCATCATGGTCCTCACTGTGGGGGAAAACCTGACTCCAATAACTAATAATTAAATATATACTTCGATAGCTATGAAGGACCACCACTTTTGGAGAAAAAGTGGAAAACAAAATAAAGCAATGGAAAAACTGATCCCTAGAACTATAGTGTCCTATGAATCTTAGTAAAACTGTATTTCTGATATAAATGGAGTCAAATTAACTTACACAATTTTTTTTTATCTTTATTTAAAAAAATACAATATAAATTACATATACAAAAGTGTTACAAGGCAATTATACATTACAATTCTTAGTGAACAAGTGTTTCAGTTGTACAGAACAAGATAATTAAAAAAAACTGAATGATATACTTATTTACCTATAAACGATTTACAAAAATTGGAGAATAAATTTACATTAAAATACAGGGGAAATTATTACATGGGGGGTTACATACTTAAAGATTAATACATCCCTAGCATTATTCTGGTGCTGGTTCTTCACCAGAGTAAATAAAATATGAAAGTAAATAAGATTGAATATATAATATTAATTGGAGGTAAATGCTCCACAATATACTACTGAAATGTTGAACAGCATCAGTAAATCAATGGGTTAATGTAATTGATCTCTTTGATAGATCACTACTGTAACTAGAGAGTAATTGCAACAGATAAAAAAGGGACAGCTTAGCTGTAAATCTAGTGAGGTGTAATCAGTTGCCACGCTCCACCGACGACATGTTGCATAGGGTAAATTGTTGCACGGAACGGTGAGAAGGCTAGCACCTCGGTTGGCGTCGCCTTGGTACTGAGAGGCAATTACATCGTAGAAATCTTCTACATAATAAGTAACTACAAATAAATCCTAAATCATGAGGATAACTGTAGGAAATTTCAGCCAATATCTGTACAATTTATATTCAAGCACTGTAAATTTCTTCTATAGAGAAATAATGCAAATAATCATCTATTTAGATTGTAAAATTACTCAAGACACGTACGGGATTTGTTTGTTTGTTCTACGGCCTAACGACAACTAGCCTAAATGTTAATTGTGGCCACATAATACCAAAAAGGTAAACCCAGCTGCCGAGCCGCGTGTTCGTTGATGTGGAGACTTGAGCAATTCTTCGTCCTCCAGCTGCTGCTTGAAAAGCATTGACTTTGGAATTGCTCATATGCTAGTCCGAGACATGGCTATTGTGCCAGATAACGTGGCACCGCTCTACTGGTCGTGGGAGCGAAATAAATGAGATCAAAACGTAGCTCTGCTACACGCTGTCAATGGCGTCCGCGTCGTGCTCTCTCGTTCTCTCGTGTCTGGTGTCGCTCTCCCGTCTTCCTCCTCTTCCTTATTGCGCATGCGCGGCTCTCGATAGACATCTTGAGCGTAAATGGATATGTATATATCGCAATTGACTAAGAAAGGAAGAGGTAGTGGCGAGTATTAATATCACATTAAATTTTTCTGTGATAAAATAGAATTTCGTGTAACATAAATTGATTTATTAAAGTTGTGCAGCTAATCGAGGAAATTAAAGTAAAATCATTCACATTAAAGTAATTTCCTCTAGAATGTTTGATATCATCTAAATAAGGGAGTTCCAGTAAGTAGTAGTATACTACAAAATTAAACTTATTAGTAAGTAACTATTTTTAGTAAAGGAAATGATAAACTGGACTCTTGTTATAAATCCAACTAAATGTGGAGAGAATTCATGTTACTGCCTGTCGTTCCTCACGTCGTCACTCTGACTAGGAAGAATCTGGCAATATGTCTAAATAAATCATGATAATGATCAAATCTACAAGTTAGTAATTTTAGTAACTACTTGTGGTTAATACAAAGATGTATAAAACTGTTGGTTATTTCCAACACTCACCATTCCAGGTCCACACCACCACCTGCATCATGGTCCTCACCATGCCAGGTCCACACCACCACCACAATGGTCCTTACCACACCAGGTCCACACCACCAGCATCATAGTTCTCATTATACCAGATCCACACCACCAGCATCATGGTCCTTCTCATACCAGGTCCACACCACCAGCATCACGGTCCTCACCATACCAGGTCCACACCACCAGCATCATGGTCCTTCTCATACCAGGTCCACACCACCAGCATCACGGTCCTCACCATACAAGGTCCACAATACCAGCATCACGGTCCTCACCATACCAGGTCCACAACACCACCAGCATCATGGTCCTTACCATACTAGGTCCACACCACCACCAGCATCATGGTCCTTACCATACCAGGTCCACACCACCACCTGCATCATGGTCCTTACTATACCTGGACCACACCACCACTAGCATCATGGTCCTCACCATACCAGGTCCACAACACCACCAGCATCATGGTCCTCACCATTCCAGGTCCACACCACCTGTATCACGGCCCTCAGCATAGCAGGTCCACACCACCAGCATCATGGTTCTCATTATACCAGATCCACACCACCAGCATCACGGTCCTCACCATACCAGGTCCACAACACCACCAGCATCATGGTCCTTACCTTACCAGGTCCACACCACCACCAGCATCATGGTCCTTACCATACCAGGTCCACACCTCCACCTGCATCATGGTGCTCACTATACCTGGACCACACCACCACTAGCATCATGGTCCTCACCATACCAGGTCCACAACACCACCAGCATCATGGTCCTCACCATACCAGGTCCACACCACCTGTATCACGGCCCTCAGCATAGCAGGTCCACACCACCAGCATCACGGTCCTCACCATACCAGGTCCACACCACCAGCATCAGGGTCCTCACCATACCAGGTCCACACCACCACCTGCATCATGGTCCTCACCATAACAGGTCCACACCAACTGCATCACGGTCTTCACCATTCAAGGTCCACACCACCTTTATCACGGTCCTCACCATACCAGGTCCACACCACCAGCATCATGGTCTTCACTATACCAGGTCCACACCACCTGCTTCACGGTCCTCACCATACCAGGTTCACACACCCACCTGCATCACGGTCCTCACCATAGCAGGTTCACACCAAAACCAGCATCACGGTCCTCACCATACCAGGTCCACACCACCAGCATCATGGTCCTCACCATACCAGGCCACACCACCACCTGCATCACAGTCCTCACTATACAAGGTTCACACCACAACCAGCATCACGGTCCTCTCCATACCACGTCCACACTACCAGCATCATGGCCCTCACCATTCCAGGTCCAAACCACAAGCATCATGGTCCTCATTATACCAGGTTCACACCACCTCCACAATGGTCCTTACCACACCAGGTCCACACCACCAGCATCATGGTCCTAACCATACCAGGTTCACACCACCATCTGCATCATGGTCATCACCATTCCAGGTTCACACCACCAGCATCATGGTCCTCATCATACCACGTCCACACTTCCTGCATCACGATCCTCACCATACCAGGTCCACACCACCAGCATCACGGTCCTCACCATACCAGGTTCACACCACCAGCATCACGGTCGTCACCATACCAGGTCCACACCACCACCGGCATAAGGGTCCTTACCATACCAGATCCACATCACAACCAGCATCATGGTCCTCACCATACCAGGTCCACACCACCACCAGCATCATGGTCCTCACCATATCAGGTCCACACCACCTGCATCATGGTCCTCACAATGCCATGTCCACACCACCAGCATCATGGTCCTCACCATACCAGGTCCATACCACCAGCATCATGGTCCTCACCATGCCAGGTCCACACCACCAGCATCATGGTCCTCATTATACCAGGTCCACACCACCACCAGAATGGTCCTTACCACACCAGGTCCACACCACAACCACAATGGTCCTTACCACACCAGGTCCACACCACAACCACAATGGTCCTTACCATACCAGGTCCACACCACCAGCATCACGGTCCTCACGAAACCAGGTCCACACCACCAGCATCATGGTCCTCACCATTCCACGTCCACACGATCAGCATCACGGTCCTCACCATACCAGTTCCACACCACCAGCATCATGGTCCTCACCATACCAGGTCACACCACCACCTGCATCACAGTCCTCACCATACAAGGTCCACACCACCAGCACCATGGTCCTCACCATACCAGATCTACACCACCAGCATCATGGACGACACCACACCAGGTCCACACCACCAGCATCATGGTCCTCACCATGCCAGGTTCACACCACCATCTGCATCATGGTCATCACCATTTCAGGTTCACTCCACCAGCATCATGGTCCTCATCATACCACGTCCACACTTCCTGCATCACGGTCCTCACCATACCAGGTCCACACCACCAGCATCACTGTCCTCACCAAACCAGGTTCACACCACCAGCATCATGGTCCTCATCATACCAGGTCCACACCACCAGCATCACGGTACTCACCATACCAGGTCCACACCACCACCAGCATCATGGTCCTTACCATACCAGGTCCACACCACCACCAGCGTCAGGGTCCTTACCATACCAGATCCACACCACAACCAGCACCATGGTCCTCACCATACCAGGTCTACACCACCAGAATCATGGTCCTCACCATACCAGGTCCACACCACCACCAGCATCATGGTCCTCACCATACCAGGTCCACACCACCATAATCATGGTCCTCACCATACCAGGTCCACACCACCAGCATCATGGTCCTCACCATACCAGGTTCACACCACCATCTGCATCATGGTCCTCATCATAATAGGTTCACACCACCAGCATCATGGTCCTCACCATACCAGGTCCACACCACCATCTGCATCATGGTCCTCATCATACTAGGTTCACACCACCAGCATCATGGCCCTCGCTATCCCAGATCCACACCACCTGCATCACGGTCCTCACAATACCAGGTCCACACCACCAGAATAACGGTCCTCACCATACTAGGTCCACACCATCACTATCATGGGCCTCACCATACCAGGTCCACATCACCACTATCACGGTCCTCACCATACTAGGTCCACACCACCACTATCATGGGCCTCACCATACCATTTCCACATCACCTGCTTCACGGTCCTCAGAATACCAGATCCACATCACCACCAGCATCATGGTCCTTCCCATACCAGGTCACACCACCACCTGCATCACAGTCCTCACCATACAAGGTCCACACCACCAGCATCATGGACGACACCACACCAGGTCCACACCACCAGCATCATGGTCCTCACCATACCAGGTTCACACCACCATCTGCATCATGGTCATCACCATTTCAGGTTCACTCCACCAGCATCATGGTCCTCATCATACCACGTCCACACTTCCTGCATCACGGTCCACACCATACCAGGTACGCACCACCAGCATCACGGTCCTCACCAAACCAGGTTCACACCACCAGCATCATGGTCCTCATCATACCAGGTCCACACCACCAGCATCACGGTACTCACCATACCAGGTCCACACCACCACAAGCATCAGGGTCCTTACCATACCAGATCCACACCACAACCAGCACCATGGTCCTCACCATACCAGGTCCACACCACCAGAATCATGGTCCTCACCATACCAGGTCCACACCACCACCAGCATCATGGTCCTCACCATACCAGGTCCACACCACCATAATCATGGTCCTCATAATACCAGGTCCACACCACCAGCATCATGGTCCTCACCATACCAGGTTCACACCACCATCTGCATCATGGTCCTCATCATACTAGGTTCAGACCACCAGCATCATGGTCCTCACCATACCAGGTCCACACCACCATCTGCATCATGGTCCTCATCATACTAGGTTCACACTAGCATCATGGCCCCTCGCTATACCAGATTCACACCACCTGCATCACGGTCCTCACAATACCAGGTCCACACCACCAGAATAACGGTCCTCACCATACTAGGTCCACACCATCACTATCATGGGCCTCACCATACCAGGTCCACACCACCACTATCACGGTCCTCACCATACTAGGTCCACACCACCACTATCATGGGCCTCACCATACCATTTCCACATCACCTGCTTCACGGTCCTCAGAATACCAGATCCACATCACCACCAGCATCATGGTCCTTCCCATACCAGGTCACACCACCACCTGCATCACAGTCCTCACCATACAAGGTCCACACCACCAGCATCATGGACGACACCACACCAGGTCCACACCACCAGCATCATGGTCCTCACCATACCAGGTTCACACCACCATCTGCATCATGGTCATCACCATTTCAGGTTCACTCCACCAGCATCATGGTCCTCATCATACCACGTCCACACTTCCTGCATCACGGTCCACACCATACCAGGTACGCACCATGTTGTAATCCACAAGTTAGTAGGAATTATTAGCTAGAGGATCATTACTACAACACTTAACGAATGATGATTGAAAGTACATGTAAGTAGACAGACTATGGATCACATATCTAAGAAAGGTCAATGGATTAAGACCGAAGCTGTTTAGCCAAATTAATAATTCCTGGAAAGAGGAATTATTCTTCGTCAGGCTTCTAGGAACAAGATTACCGCTCTAGGGATAAGGTTAATCGGATTATACCTTCCTTGAGAGGCGTGGTGAAATGTTTGAGGCCATTGTTGACTGGAGGGAGTCTGGTTGTGGAAGTGGAACTAGCAAGTCCTCGGAGGTCTCCGGTTGTGGCAGCAGCGAAGTGTAGCAGACAGCTATGCGAGAGCCTGTTGTGATCTTAGTGACCAAGTTAAGTCTGCAGTATGTGAGTATTGAATGTAAGACTAACCGGGTGTGGAGCGTTGTAGTAATCATTCCGTATTAGGGACTTAGGCGGAAGTTACGAGTGTGTGTGGTGATCGCGGAGGTCAAGTGGTCTATGGGTATTGGAAGTGTATTGACCTAATAGAGTATGTTAATATATTATTATTTGTCAGAGTCTATTCTTTGTAATTAAATGACAAAACTCGACGGCCTTTAAATACCTTCCATATGTTCACTCATTGTGTTCCAGTACAAACCTAGTGGTACGCCTCAAGGGTCTGGTGTGTGTAGGAGTACACGGTGGTAGTAACGGTTGCTGAGGCAAGGTGTTATGTGTTGTGTAATCGCTGTGTTCGGAATGAACCGGGGTTCAGCGTTACGACATATTTGGTGGCAGCGCAAACAGGTTTGGAACACTGTGCGAGATGAAGGAAGTGTGGTTCTGGTTTAGTTGGTGAGGGAATGTTCGGGAAATGGTAGACGTCGGGTTGTGGTGAGAATGGTGGTGACTAGACGGAGGAAGGAGGGTCAGGTGAGACCAGGTCAGAGGAGTTAGTTAATTAAAGGGACTAGGCCATTGTGGGGCACATGTGGGGTTTATTTCTTTCTTTCCAGATTCCCGCAACGAGAGACGGCTAAGATGCAAGTCTGGACCACTGAAGCATCGGGATCCAAAACAAGTGCAGTGTTCGTAGTGCGGATTATGCAGTGTTTGTAGTGCGGATTATACAGTGTTCGTAGTGCGGATTATACAGTGTTCGTAGTGCGGATTATACAGTGTTCGTAGTGCGGATTATACAGTGTTCGTAGTGCGGATTATACAGAGTGGCGAGGTAAACTAGCCCGGGTGAATGTGGGCCATGTGCGGGCCAAGCGATGGGTGGGCCAAGTGAGCCGCACCTTGGAGCTTGTTTTATATCGTTGGTAAGGCGGAAATAGTGAGAAACCGTTGCTAAGGTGAAACCAAGCGTGAAAACTACGTAATATGACGTAAATTAACTTTCACGTAAAGTGTAAACCTAATATTTTAAAGATAATTAAATATTACCTAAAGATTCTAGCGATTTCAGGCGTTACATCGATACAGAAAATAGGCGAAGTGAATTGTGAACTCCTAGGCATAGCGAGCGACGCGTAATTTGACGTCTGTGGTTCGATGTCTCGTGTACCGTGGAGAGGGCCATGGAGATTTTTTTGTGGGTGCAGGTAGCATTATGGAGAATGTTACCTTGGGACACGGGGAGCGTGTCCCATCGGTGGGGGTGTGTGGCGCCGGGAGTAGTGCATGGTTGTGTATTGGTGTTTGGACGCCAAGTGTAGTGCATGGTTGTGTATTGGCGTTTGTACGCCGGGGTGTGTAGTGTAATGCACGTGTAGTGGCGTATTAGACGCCAGCGTAATGACTAGTTTACTGTAGTGTAATGTGCATGTTTTGACTGTTGATATTATGGATGTAGTATAGTGCATGACATTGTTGGCATTGTAGCGCCAAGGTGTAGCATGTGTAGCATAACTGGTTGTTGTAACACCGGGTGTATTGTAGACATTAGCGTTGAAGTATGTTAACGCAGGTGGTAGAGTGTGGCGGGTGGCCACTACACAAGAAATTATGCCTGACGAGTGTTGGTCAGGTAATTAACGGATTACGAGAGAAAAGGGAGTGTGTGTGGCGTCTGGTTACTTATTGGTGGTGACGTCTCGTGGTGTTTTGATGCGCTCTGGCGCAAGGCATATGCCTGTGGTGGTAATGGCGTTGGGGACGCCGTGTGTTGTGTTGAGGGCGTTGGGGACGCCGTGTGTTGTGTTGATGGCGTTGGGGACGCCGGGTGGTGTGTTGATGGCGTTGGGGACGCCGGGTGTTGTGTTGATGGCGTTGGGGACGCCGGGTGGTGTGTTGATGGCGTTGGGGACGCCGGGTGTTGTGTTGATGGCGTTGGGGACGCCGGGTGGTGTGTTGATGGCGTTGGTGACGCCGGGTGTTGTGTTGAGGGCGTTGGGGACGCCGTGTGTTGTGTTGAGGGCGTTGGGGACGCCGTGTGTTGTGTTGATGGCGTTGGGGACGCCGGGTGGTGTGTTGATGGCGTTGGTGACGCCGTGTGGTGTGTTGATGGCGTTGGGGGCGCCGGGTGTTGTGTTGAGGGCGTTGGGGACGCCGGGTGGTGTGTTGATGGCGTTGGTGACGCCGGGTGTTGTGTTGAGGGCGTTGGGGACGCCGGGTGGTGTGTTGATGGCGTTGGTGACGCCGGGTGGTGTGTTGATGGCGTTGGGGACGCCGGGTGTTGTGTTGATGGCGTTGGGGACGCCGGGTGTTGTGTTGATGGCGTTGGGGACGCCGGGTGGTGTGTTGATGGCGTTGGTGACGCCGGGTGTTGTGTTGAGGGCGTTGGGGACGCCGGGTGTTGTGTTGAGGGCGTTGGGGACGCCGGGTGTTGTGTTGATGGCGTTGGGGACGCCGGGTGGTGTGTTGATGGCGTTGGTGACGCCGGGTGTTGTGTTGAGGGCATTGGGGACGCCGGGTGTTGTGTTGAGGGCGTTGGGGACGCCAATGGGTGGTGTAGTGTGGTGGCGTTTGGACGCCTGGTATGGAGTGTGGTGTTGTGGAGTATATGGTGGCGCAGGGGCGCCATGTAGTGGTCGGTAAGGTGAGTATCGGCGTAGCAAGGTTGGTGCGTTAGGACGCAGGAAGTGGTTGTAGGGATGTGTGGCGTTATATTGAGATCATCAGTGGTTGGGATGACCAGAGGTAATGGTGTGTCGGAGTGGGTAAGTCTTATGGATAAGATGAAATGTGGATAATTGCAGGAGTTGGTGGCTGCAGTAGGCGACTCAAGTCGATATCTCTAGCAAGACTCATAAAAGACTAATAAAAATTCATTATTGTCATTAAAATTTTCATTAATTAAGTCGGAGTGGGTAAGTCTTATGGATAAGATTATAAGGTAGAATTTCAAATTTCAGGTGTTGGTGGTTGCAGTGGACGAGCCAAGTAGATATACTAATTTCTCATTAATTAAGTTGTAACAGGAATCTCGCTAGAGGCGAGCCAGTGGCAGTATGATGCTTTAGTGACATTAGTTGTGAAATTATTTTAATGAGGTATTTATTGTGATAATGTATGTGTATGTATATACTGTATATTACCTCATCGGCACCATTACTGAGTGTTAGGCTTGAGAAGGTCCCCCGGGATCATGTCACAGAGCTTCAGGTAGAGTAAAAGGGAAGCTATGAGGCTACACTCAGTTATTCTAGAAAAAAAAGGGGGAGGAAGTGAAGCCAACGTGACGTTATAGGCGAAATTCGCCCCCTGACATCAAAGCAGGGATAAGGGCCAGCTGCAATGGTTTTGCAGCTGCGCTCAGGCTATATACGGGGAGAGAGTAAGGAGCCGAGGGGGTTATGTAATAATGGGATCGAGCCAGGGGGCTCCGAGGGAATATTTTGCAGGTACAGCGGTCGGGAAGGTGTGAATACAGGTGGACACACTCTGGGCGGATGGGCCTAGACCAGAGAGCTGTGAGGGATCTACAGCGTTCTGGGATTGGTGCCCTGGAACGAGACGTCAGCACAGACCCAAGGGAACATGACCCTGGGGTAGGAATCTCCGTTGCTCTGGAGGCCAGGATCACGTTACCTCAGAGCAACGATGGGACATTGACAACATTCACCAGGCTGGACAGCCTGGGTTTTGTCTGGGTCATGGAGGATCTATGACCTAGCAACCATGGGACACGAAGACAAGAGAAGTGATGCTGCCAATTGTGGAGGAGGCCAGTGAAACATTGTGTGATCATTGTAAGCCCTTATGTCAACAGTACAGGGCAAGATGTTAAATTATAATTACTAAGGATGAAGAACCTTAGATATATATGTGTTGTGTATATATTAATGACTAGTGTCATTTCTGTTTAAGTGCCAGCATTCTGGTCCATGTAATTTTATGGTTATGTTTGTATGTAATTATATGTCAGCAGTTTAGGTATATGTGCATTGTTGGAGATGGGAAAAATTATTACAGACTGTTTTACCTGTGCTATGATGTGAATATAATGTATATGTTGGAGAAGTGTTGTGAGTCATGTCGGGGAAAATTTTAATTTATTTCATCGTGTGTATGATGAACTTTTTGGATGATTTTGTAGTTGTACACATATGGTGGGTGCATCCTCCAGGTCCTTGCACTAATGGAACCATTGCAATGATGCATATGGGGACATATGCGTGTTTAAGGAGGGGAGTGGTGTTGTAATCCACAAGTTAGTAGGAATTATTAGCTAGAGGATCATTACTACAACACTTAACGAATGATGATTGAAAGTACATGTAAGTAGACAGACTATGGATCACATATCTAAGAAAGGTCAATGGATTAAGACCGAAGCTGTTTAGCCAAATTAATAATTCCTGGAAAGAGGAATTATTCTTCGTCAGGCTTCTAGGAACAAGATTACCGCTCTAGGGATAAGGTTAATCGGATTATACCTTCCTTGAGAGGCGTGGTGAAATGTTTGAGGCCATGGTTGACTGGAGGGAGTCTGGTTGTGGAAGTGGAACTAGCAAGTCCTCGGAGGTCTCCGGTTGTGGCAGCAGCGAAGTGTAGCAGACAGCTATGCGAGAGCCTGTTGTGATCTTAGTGACCAAGTTAAGTCTGCAGTATGTGAGTATTGAATGTAAGACTAACCGGGTGTGGAGCGTTGTAGTAATCATTCCGTATTAGGGACTTAGGCGGAAGTTACGAGTGTGTGTGGTGATCGCGGAGGTCAAGTGGTCTATGGGTATTGGAAGTGTATTGACCTAATAGAGTATGTTAATATATTATTATTTGTCAGAGTCTATTCTTTGTAATTAAATGACAAAACACGACGGCCTTTAAATACCTTCCATATGTTCACTCATTGTGTTCCAGTACAAACCTAGTGGTACGCCTCAAGGGTCTGGTGTGTGTAGGAGTACACGGTGGTAGTAACGGTTGCTGAGGCAAGGTGTTATGTGTTGTGTAATCGCTGTGTTCGGAATGAACCGGGGTTCAGCGTCACGACAACCACCAGCATCACGGTCCTCTCCATACCACGTCCACACTACCAGCATCATGGCCCTCACCATTCCAGGTCCAAACCACCATCTGCATCATGGTCCTTACCATACCAGGTCCACACCACCACCTGCATCATGGTCCTCACTATACCTGGACCACACCACCACTAGCATCATGGTCCTCACCATACCAGGTCCACAGCACCACCAGCATCATGGTCCTCGCCATACCAGGTCCACACCACCTGTATCACGGTCCTCAGCATAGCAGGTCCACACCACCAGCATCACGGTCCTCACCATACCAGGTCCACACGACCACCGGCATCAGGGTCCTTACCATACCAGGTCCACACCACCACCTGCATCATGGTCCTCACCATAACAGGTCCACACCAACTTCATCACGGTCCTCACCATTCAAGGTCCACACCACCTTTATCACGGTCCTCACCATACCAGGTCCACACCACCAGCATCATGGTCTTCACCATACTAGGTCCACACCACCTGCTTCACGGTCCTCACCATACCAGGGCCACACCACCAGCATCACGGTCCTCACTATACCAGGTTCACACCACCAGCATCATGGTCCTCACCATACTAGGTCCACACCATCAGCATCACGTTCCTCACCATACCAGGCCCACACCATCTCCAGCATCATGGTCCTTATCATACCAGGTTCACACACCCACCTGTATCACGGTCCTCACCATACCAGGTTCACACCACCACCAGGATCACGGTCCTCGCCATACCAGGTCCACACCACTAGCATCATGGTCCTCACCATTCCAAGTCCACACGATCAGCATCAGGGTCCTCACCATACCAGGTCCACACCACCAGCATCATGGTCCTCACCATACCAGGCCACACCACCAACTGCATCACAGTCCTCACTATACAAGGTCCACACCACCACCAGCATCATGGTCCTCATTATACCAGGTTCCCACCACCACCACAATGGTACTTACCACACCAGGTCCTCACCACCAGCATCATGGTCCTCACCATACCAGGTCCACACCACCATCTGCATCATGGCCCTCGCCATACAAGGTCCACACCACCTGCATCACGGTCCTCACCATACCAGGTCCACACTATAAGCATCACGTTCCTCACCAAACCAGGTCCACACCACCAGCATCTAGGTCCTCACCATACCAGGTCCACCCCACTACCTGCAACATGCTCCTCACCATACCAAGCCCACACTACCAGCATCATGTTCCTCAAAATACCAGGCCCACACCACCAGCATCATGGTCCTCACTATACCAGGTCCACACCAGCATCATGGTCCTCACCATACCAGGTCCACACCACCATAATCATGGTCATCACCGTACCAGGTCCACACCACCAGCATCATGGTCCTCACGATACCAGGTTCACACCGCCATCTGCATCATGGTCCTCACCATACCAGGTCCTCACCACCAGCATCATGTTCCTCACAAAACCAGGTCCACACCACCAGCATCATGGTCCTCACCATACCAGATCCAAACCGCCACCAGCATCATGGTCCTCACCGTACCAGGTCCACACCACCATCTGCATCATGGTCCTCACCATACCAGGTCCACACCACCTGCTTCACGGTCCTCACTATACCAGATCCACACCACCAGCATCACGGTCCCCACCATACCAGGTCCACATCACCACCAGCATCATGGTCCTTACCATACCAGGTCCACACCACGACCAGCTTCTTGGTCCTCGACATAACAGGTCCACACCACCACCACCATCACGGTCCTCACCATACCAGATCCACATCACCAACATCATGATCCTCACCATACCAGGTCCACACCACCAGCATCACGGTCCTCACGATACCAGGTCCACACCACCACCAGCATCATGATCCTCACTATAACAGGTCCACACCACCAGCAGCATCATGGTCCACACCACCACCTGCATCACGGTCCTCACCATACCAGGTCCACAACACCAGCATCATGGTTCTCATCATACCAGGTCCACACCACCAGCATCACGGTCCTCGATCACCATATCAGGTCCACACCACCAGCATCAGGGTCCTCACCATACCAGGTCCACACCACCACCTGCATCATGGTCCTCACCATAACAGGTCCACACCAACTGCATCACGGTCCTCACCATTCAAGGTCCACACCACATTTATCACGGTCCTCACCATACCAGGTCCACAATACTAGCATCATGGTCTTCACCATACCAGGTCCACAGCACCTGCTTCACGGTTCTCTCCATACCAGGTCCACACCACCAGCATCATGGTCTTCACCATACCAGGTCCACAGCACCTGCTTCACGGTCCTCACTATACCAGGTTCACTCCACCAGCATCATGGTCCTCACCATACCAGGTCCACACCATCAGCATCACGTTCCTCACCATACCAGGCCCACACCATCACCAGCATCATGGTCCTTATCATACCAGGTTCACACACCCACCTGCATCACGGTCCTCACTATACCAGGTTAACACCACCACCAGCATCACGGTCCTCACCATACCAGGTCCACACCACCAGCATCACGGTCCTCACCATACCACGTTCACACCACCAGCATCATGGTCCTCACTATGCCAGGTTATCACCACCACCAGCATCACGGTCCTCACCATACCAGGTCCACACCACCAGCATCACGGTCCTCACCATACCACGTTCACACCACCAGCATCACGGTCCTCACTATACCAGGTTCACACCACCACCAGCATCACGGTCCTCACCATACCAGGTCCACACCACCTGCATCACGGTCCTCACCATACCACGTTCACACCACCAGCATCATGGTCCTCATCATACCACGTCCACACTTCCTGCATCACGGTCCTCACCATACCAGTTCCACACCACCAGCATCACGGTCCTCACCATACCAGGTCCACACCAACAGCATCATGGTCTTCACCATACCAGGTCCACACCACCACCAGCATCATGGTCCTCATCATACCAGGTCCACACCACCAGCATCATGGGCCTCACCATACCAGGTCAACACCATCAGCATCACGTTCCTCACCATACCAGGCCCACACCATCACCAGCATCATGGTCCTTTTCATACCAGGTTCACACACCCACCTGCATCACGGTACTCACTATACCAGGTTCACACCACCACCAGCATCACGGTCCTCACCATACCAGGTCCACACCACCAGCATCATGGTCCTCACCATACCAGGACACGCCACCACCTGCATCACAGTCCTCACTATGCAAGGTCCACACCACCACCAGCATCACGGTCCTCTCCATACCACGTCCACACTACCAGCATCATGGCCCTCACCATTCCAGGTCCAAACCACAAGCATCATGGTCCTCATTATACCAGGTCCACACCACCACCACAATGGTCCTTACCACACCAGGTGCACACCACCAGCATCATGGTCCTCACTATACCAGGTTATCACCACCATCTGCATCATGGTCATCACCATTTCAGGTTCACACCACCAGCATTATGGTCCTCATCATACCACGTCCACACTTCCTGCATCACGGTCCTCACCATACCAGGTCCACACCACCAGCATCACGGTCCTCACCATACCAGGTCCACACCAACAGCATCATGGTCTTCACCATACCAGATCCACACCACCACCAGCATCATGGTCCTCATCATACCAGGTCCACACCACCAGCATCATGGGCCTCACTATACCAGGTCAACACCACCTGCTTCACGGTCCTCCCCATACCAGAGCCACACCACCAGCATCATGGTCCTCACCACACCAAAGCCACTCCACCAGCATCATGGTCCTCACCATACCAGGTCCACACCACCTGCTTCACAGTCCTCCCCATAACAGGTCCAAACTATAAGCATCACGGTCCTTACCATATCAAGTCCACACAACCACCAGCATCATGGTCCTCACCATCAACATCATGGTCCTCACCATACCAGGTCCACTCACCACCAGCATCATTGTCCTCACTATAACAGGTCTACACCACCAGCAGCATCACGGTCCTCACCATTCCAGGTCCACACCACCAGCATCATGGTCCTCACCATTCCAAGTCCACACGATCAGCATCACGGTCCTCACCATACCAGGTCCACACCACCAGCATCATTGTCCTCACTATAACAGGTCCACACCACCACCAGCATCATGGTCCTCACCATACCAGGTTCAAACCACCACCAGCATCATGGTCCTGCCCATAACAGATATAACAGATCCACACAACCACCTGCATCACGGTCCTCACCATATCAGGTCCACACCACCAGCATCATGGTCCTCCCTATACCAGGTCCACACCACCAGAATCATGGTCTTCACCGTTCCAAGACCACACGATCAGCATCACGGTCCTCATCATACCAGGTTCACACCACCAGCATCACGGTCCTCACCATACCAGGCCACACCACTACCTGCATCATGGTCCTCACCATGCCAGGTCCACACCACCAGCATCATGGTCCTCAACATACCAGGTCCACACCACCTGTATCACGGTCCTCAACATACCAGGTCCACACCACCAGCATCACGGTCCTCACCATACCAGGTCCACACCACCAGCATCAGGGTCCTCACCATACCAGGTCCACACCACCACCTGCATCATGGTCCTCACCATAACAGGTCCACACCAACTGCATCACGGTCCTCACCATTCAAGGTCCATACCACCTTTATCACGGTCCTCACCATACCAGGTCCACACCACCAGCACCATGGTCTTCACCATACCAGGTCCACACCACCTGCTTCACGGTCCTCGCCATACCAGGCCCACACCATCTTTAGCATCATGGTCCTTATCATACCCGGTTCAAACACACACCTACATCACGGTCCTCATCATACCAGGTTCACACCACCACCAGCATCACGGTCCTCATCGTACCAGGTCCACACCACCAGCATCATGGTCTTCACCATACCAGGTCCACACCACAATCTGCATCATGGCCCTTGCCATACAAGGTCCACACCACCTGCATCACGGTCCTCACCATACCAGGTCCACACCACCACCAGCAACATGGTCCTCGACATACCAGGTCCACACCACCACCAGCATCAGGGTCCTCACCATCCCAGGTTCACACTACCAGCATCATTGTCCTTATCATACCAGGTCCACACCACCATCATCACGGTCCTTACCATACCAGGTCCACACCACCACCAGCATCATGGTCCTTACCATACCTGGTCCACACCACCACCACCTGCATCATGGTCCTCACTATACCTGGACCACACCACCTCTAGCATCATGGTCCTCATCATACCAGGTTCACAACACCACCAGCATCATGGTCCTCGCCATACCAGGTCCACACCACCTGTATCACGGTCCTCACAATACCAGGTGCACACCACCAGCATCAGGGTCCTCACCATACCAGGTCCACACCACCACCTGCATCACCGTCTTCACCATTCAAGGTCCACACCACCTTTATCACGGTCCTCACCATACCAGGTCCACAGCACCAGCATCATGATCTTCACCATACCAGGTCCACACCACCTGCTTCACGGTCCTCACCATACCAGGTCCACACCACCAGATCACGGTCCTCACTATACCAGGTTCACACCACCAGCATCATGGTCCTCACCATACCAGGCCCACACCATCACCAGCATCATGGTAATTATCATACCAGGTTCACACACCCACCTGCATCACGGACCTCACCATACCATGTCCACACCACCAGCATCATGGTCCTAACCATTCCAAGTCCACACGATCAGCATCACGGTCCTCACCATACCAGGTCCACACCACCAGCATCATGGTCCTCACCATACCAGGCCACACCACCACGTGCATCACAGTCCTCACTATACAAGTTCCACACCACCACCAGCATCACGGTCCTCTCCATACAACGTCCACATTACCAGCATCATTACCCTCACCATTCCAGGGCCAAACCACAAGCATCATGGTCCTCATTATACCAGATCCACACCACCACCACAATGGTCCTTACCACACCAGGTCCACACCACCAGCATCATGGTCCTCACCATACCAGGTTCACTCCACCATCTGCATCATGGTCATCACCATTCCAGGTTCACACCAACAGCATCATGGTCCTCATCATACCACGTCCACACTTCCTGTATCACGGTCCTCACCATACCAGGTCCACACCACCAGCATCACGGTCCTCACCATACCAGGTTCACACCACCAGCATCATGGTCCTCATCATACCAGGTCCACACCCCCAGCATCACGGTCCTCATCATACCAGGTCCACACCACCAGCATCACGGTCCTCACCATACCAGGTCCACACCAACTGCATCACGGTCCTCACCATTCAAGGTCCACACCACCTTTATCACGGTCCTCACCATACCAGGTCCACACCACCAGCATCATGGTCTTCACCATACCAGGTCCACACCACCTGCTTCACGGTCCTCACCATACCAGGTTCACACACCCACCTGCATCACGGTCCTCACCATAGCAGGTTCACACCAAAACCAGCATCACGGTCCTCACCATGCCAGGTCCACACCACCAGCATCATGGTCCTCACCATACCAGGCCACACCACCACCTGCATCACAGTCCTCACTATACAAGGTTCACACCACCACCAGCATCACGGTCCTCTCCATACCACGTCCACACTACCAGCATCATGGCCCTCACCATTCCAGGTCCAAACCACAAGCATCATGATCCTCATTATACCAGGTTCACACCACCTCCACAATGGTTCTTACCACACCAGGTCCACACCACCAGCATCATGGTCCTCACCATACCAGGTTCACACCACCATCTGCATCATGGTCCTTACCATACCAGGTCCACACCACCACCTGCATCATGGTCCTCACTATACCTGGACCACACCACCACTAGCATCATGGTCCTCACCATACCAGGTCCACAACACCACCAGCATCATGGTCCTCGCCATACCAGGTCCACATCACCTGTATCACGGTCCTCAGCATAGCAGGTCCACACCACCAGCATTACGGTCCTCACCATACCAGGTCCACACCACCACCGGCATCAGGGTCCTTACCATACCAGGTCCACACCACCACCAGCATCATGGTCTTCACCATACTAGGTCCACACCACCTGCTTCACGGTCCTCACCATACCAGGGCCACACCACCAGCATCACGGTCCTCACTATACCAGGTTCACACCACCAGCATCATGGTCCTCACCATACTAGGTCCACACCATCAGCATCACGTTCCTCACCATACCAGGCCCACACCATCTCCATCTTCATGGTCCTTATCATTCCAGATTCACACACCCACCTGTATCACGGTCGTCACCATACCAGGCTCACACCACCACCAGGATCACGGTCCTCGCCATATCAGGTCCACACCACTAGCATCATGGTCCTCACCAATCCAAGTCCACACGATCAGCATCACGGTCCTCACCATACCAGGTCCACACCACCAGCATCATGGTCCTCACCATACCAGGCCACACCACCAACTGCATCACAGTCCTCACTATACAAGGTCCACACCACCACCAGCATCATGGTCCTCATTATACCAGGTTCCCATCACCACCACAATGGTACTTACCACACCAGGTCCTCACCACTAGCATCATGGTCCTCACCATACCAGGTCCACACCACCATCTGCATCATGGCCCTCGCCATACAAGGTCCACACCACCTGCATCACGGTCCTCACCATACCAGGTCCACACTATAAGCATCACGTTCCTCACCAAACCAGGTCCACACCACCAGCATCAAGGTCCTCACCATACCAGGTCCACCCCACTACCTGCAACATGCTCCTCACCATACCAGGTCCACCCCACTACCTGCAACATGCTCCTCACCATACAAAGCCCACACTACCAGCATCATGTTCCTCAAAATACCAGGCCCACACCACCAGCATCATGGTCCTCACTATACCAGGTCCACACCAGCATCATGGTCCTCACCATACCAGGTCCACACCACCATAATCATGGTCATCACCGTACCAGGTCCACACTACCAGCATCATGGTCCTCACCATACTAGGTCCACACCATCAGCATCACGTTCCTCACCATACCAGGCCCACACCATCTCCAGCATCATGGTCCTTATCATACCAGGTTCACACACCCACCTGTATAACGGTCCTCACCATACCAGGTTCACACAACCACCAGGATCACGGTCCTCGCCATACCAGGTCCACACCACTAGCATCATGGTCCTCACCATTCCAAGTCCACACGATCAGCATCACGGTCCTCACCATACCAGGTCCACACCACCAGCATCATGGTCCTCACCATACCAGGCCACACCACCAACTGCATCACAGTCCTCACTACACAAGGTCCACACCACCACCAGCATCATGGTCCTCATTATACCAGGTTCCCACCACCACCACAATGGTACTTACCACACCAGGTCCTCACCACCAGCATCATGGTCCTCACCATACCAGGTCCACACCACCATCTGCATCATGGCCCTCGCCATACAAGGTCCACACCACCTGCATCACGGTCCTCACCATACCAGGTCCACACTATAAGCATCACGTTCCTCACCAAACCAGGTCCACACCACCAGCATCAAGGTCCTCACCATACCAGGTCCACCCCACTACCTGCAACATGCTCCTCACCATACCAAGGCCACACTACCAGCAGCATGTTCCTCAAAATACCAGGCCCACACCACCAGCATCATGGTCATCACTATACCAGGTCCACACCAGCATTATGGTCCTCACCATACCATGTCCACACCACCATAATCATGGTCATCACCGTACCAGGTCCACACCACCAGCATCATGGTCCTCACGATACCAGGTTCACACCGCCATCTGCATCATGGTCCTCACCATACCAGGTCCTCACCACCAGCATCATGTTCCTCACAAAACCAGGTCCACACCACCAGCATCATGGTCCTCACCATACCAGATCCAAACCGCCACCAGCATTATGGTCCTCACCGTACCAGGTCCACACCACCATCTGCATCATGGTCCTCACCATACCAGGTCCACACCACCTGCTTCACGGTCCTCACTATACCAGATCCACACCACCAGCATCACGGTCCTCACCATACCAGGTCCACATCACCACCAGCATCATGGTCCTTACCATACCAGGTCCACACCGCGACCAGCATCATGGTCCTCGACATAACAGGTCCACACCACCACCACCATCACGGTCCTCACCATACCAGATCCACATCACCAACATCATGGTCCTCACCATACCAGGTCCACACCACCAGCATCACGGTCCTCACGATACCAGGTCCACACCACCACCAGCATCATGGTCCTCACTATAACAGGTCCACACCACCACCAGCATCATGGTCCACACCACCACCTGCATCACGGTCCTCACCATACCAGGTCCACAACACCAGCATCATGGTTCTCATCATACCAGGTCCACACCACCAGCATCACGGTCCTCGATCACCATATCAGGTCCACACCACCAGCTTCAGGGTCCTCAACATACCAGGTCCACACCACCACCTGCATCATGGTCCTCACCATAACAGGTCCACACCAACTGCATCACGGTCCTCACCATTCAAGGTCCACACCACATTTATCACGGTCCTCACCATACCAGGTCCACAATACCAGCATCATGGTCTTCACCATACCAGGTCCACAGCACCTGCTTCACGGTCCTCTCCATACCAGGTCCACACCACCAGCATCACGGTCCTCACTATACAGGTTCACACCACCAGCATCATGGTCCTCACCATACCAGGACCACACCATCAGCATCACTTTCCTCACCATACCAGGCCCACACCATCACCTGCATCATGGTCCTTATCATACCAGGTTCACACACCCACCTGCATCACGGTCCTCACTATACCAGGTTCACACCACCACCAGCATCACGGTCCTCACAAAACCAGGTCCACACCACCAGCATCATGGTCCTCACCATACCAGGACACGCCACCACCTGCATCACAGTCCTCACTATACCTGGACCACACCACCACTTGCATCATGGTCCTCATCATACCAGGTTCACAACACCACCAGCATCATGGTCCTCACCATACCAGGTCCACACCACCTGTATCACGGTCCTCACAATACCAGGTGAACACCACCAGCATCAGGGTCCTCACCATACCAGGTCCACACCACCACCTGCATCACCGTCTTCACCATAACAGGTCCACACCAACTGCATCACGGTCCTCACCATTCAAGGTCCACACCACCTTTATCACGGTCCTCACCATACCAGGTCCACACCACCAGCATCATGATCTTCACCATACCAGGTCCACACCACCTGCTTCACGGTCCTCACCATACCAGGTCCACACCACCAGCATCACGGTCCTCACTATACCAGGTTCACACCACCAGCATCATGGTCCTCACCATACCAGGTCCACACCATCGGCATCACGTTCCTCACCATACCAGGCCCACACCATCACTAGCATCATGGTAATTATCATACCAGGTTCACACACCCACCTGCATCACGGACCTCACCATACCATGTCCACACCACCAGCATCATGGTCCTAACCATTCCAAGTCCACACGATCAGCATCACGGTCCTCACCATACCAGGTCCACACCACCAGCATCATGGTCCTCACCATACCAGGCCACACCACCACCTGCATCACAGTCCTCACAATACAAGTTCCACACCACCACCAGCATCACGGTCCTCTCCATACCACGTCCACATTACCAGCATCATGGCCCTCACCATTCCAGGGCCAAACCACAAGCATCATGGTCCTCATTATACCAGATCCACACCACCACCACAATGGTCCTTACCACACAAGGTCCACACCACCAGCATCATGGTCCTCACCATACCAGGTTCACTCCACCATCTGCATCATGGTCATCACCATTCCAGGTTCACACCACCAGCATCATGGTCCTCATCATACCACGTCCACACTTCCTGTATCACGGTCCTCACCATACCAGGTCCACACCACCAGCATCACGGTCCTCACCATACCAGGTTCACACCACCAGCATCACGGTCCTCATCATACCAGGTCCACACCACCAGCATCACGGTCCTCATCATACCAGGTCCACACCACCAGCATCACGGTCCTCACCATACCAGGTCCACACCACCACCAGCATCAGGGTCCTTACCATACCAGATCCACACCACAACCAGCATCATGGTCCTCACCATACCTGGTCCACCTCACCACCTGCATCATTGTCCTCACCATACCAGGTCCACACCACCAGCACCATGGTCCTCACCATACCAGGTTCACACCACCAGCATCATGGACGACACCATACCAGGCCCACACCACCACCAGCATCATGGTCCTCACGATACCAGGTCCACACTACCTGCATCATGGTCCTCACCATGCCAGGTCCACACCACCACCAGCATCATGGTCCTCATTATACCAGGTCCACACCACCAACACAATGGTCCTTACCACACCAGGTCCACACCACAACCAAAATGGTCCTTTCCACGCCAGGTCCACACCACCAGCATCATTGTCCTCACCATACCAGATAACACCACCACCTGCATCACAGTCCTCGCCATACAAAGTCCTCACCACCAGCACCATGGTCCTCACCAAACCAGGTCCACACCACCAGCAACATGATCCTCCCCAATCCAAGTCCACACGATCAGCATCACGGTCCTCACCATACCAGGTCCACACCACCAGCATCATGGTCCTCACCATACCAGGCCACACCACCACCTGCATCACAGTCCTCACCATACAAGGTTCACACCACCAGCATCATGGTAATCACCATTCCAAGTCCACACGATCAGCATCACGGTCCTCACCATACAAGGTCCACACCACCAGCACCATGGTCCTCACCATACCTCGTCCACAACACCAGCATCATGGACGACACCACACCAGGTCCACACCACCAGCATCATGGTCCTCACCATACCAGGTTCACACCACCATCTGCATCATGGTCATCACCATTTCAGGTTCACACCACCAGCATCATGGTCCTCATCATACCACGTCCACACTTCCTGCATCACGGTCCTCACCATACCAGGTCCACACCACCAGCATCACGGTCGTCACCATACCAGGTTCACACCACCAGCACCATGGTCCTCATCATACCAGGTCCACACCACCAGCATCACGTTCCTCACCCTACCAGGTCCACACCACCAGCATCACGGTCCTCACCATACCAGGTAAACACCACCACCAGCATCAGGGTCCTTACCATACCAGATCCACACCAAAACCAGCACCATGGTCCTCACCATACCAGGTCCACACCACCAGAATTATGGTCCTCGCCATACCAGGTCCACACTACCACCAGCATCATGGTCCTCACCATACCAGGTCCACACCACCATAATCATGGTCCTCACCATACCAGGTCCACACCAGCAGCATCATGGTCCTCACCATACCAGGTCCACACCACCATCGGCATCACGTTCCTCACCATACCAGGCCCACACCATCACTAGCATCATGGTAATTATCATACCAGGTTCACACACCCACCTGCATCACGGACCTCACCATACCATGTCCACACCACCAGCATCATGGTCCTAACCATTCCAAGTCCACACGATCAGCATCACGGTCCTCACCATACCAGGTCCACACCACCAGCATCATGGTCCTCACCATACCAGGCCACACCACCACCTGCATCACAGTCCTCACTATACAAGTTCCACACCACCACCAGCATCACGGTCCTCTCCATACCACGTCCACATTACCAGCATCATGGCCCTCACCATTCCAGGGCCAAACCACAAGCATCATGGTCCTCATTATACCAGATCCACACCACCACCACAATGGTCCTTACCACACAAGGTCCACACCTCCAGCATCATGGTCCTCACCATACCAGGTTCACTCCACCATCTGCATCATGGTCATCACCATTCCAGGTTCACACCACCAGCATCATGGTCCTCATCATACCACGTCCACACTTCCTGTATCACGGTCCTCACCATACCAGGTCCACACCACCAGCATCACGGTCCTCACCATACCAGGTTCACACCACCAGCATCACGGTCCTCATCATACCAGGTCCACACCACCAGCATCACGGTCCTCATCATACCAGGTCCACACCACCAGCATCACGGTCCTCACCATACCAGGTCCACACCACCACCAGCATCAGGGTCCTTACCATACCAGATCCACACCACAACCAGCATCATGGTCCTCACCATACCTGGTCCACCTCACCACCTGCATCATTGTCCTCACCATACCAGGTCCACACCACCAGCACCATGGTCCTCACCATACCAGGTTCACACCACCAGCATCATGGACGACACCATACCAGGCCCACACCACCACCAGCATCATGGTCCTAACCATTCCAAGTCCACACGATCAGCATCACGGTCCTCACCATACCAGGTCCACACCACCAGCATCATGGTCCTCACCATACCAGGCCACACCACCACCTGCATCACAGTCCTCACAATACAAGTTCCACACCACCACCAGCATCACGGTCCTCTCCATACCACGTCCACATTACCAGCATCATGGCCCTCACCATTCCAGGGCCAAACCACAAGCATCATGGTCCTCATTATACCAGATCCACACCACCACCACAATGGTCCTTACCACACAAGGTCCACACCACCAGCATCATGGTCCTCACCATACCAGGTTCACTCCACCATCTGCATCATGGTCATCACCATTCCAGGTTCACACCACCAGCATCATGGTCCTCATCATACCACGTCCACACTTCCTGTATCACGGTCCTCACCATACCAGGTCCACACCACCAGCATCACGGTCCTCACCATACCAGGTTCACACCACCAGCATCACGGTCCTCATCATACCAGGTCCACACCACCAGCATCACGGTCCTCATCATACCAGGTCCACACCACCAGCATCACGGTCCTCACCATACCAGGTCCACACCACCACCAGCATCAGGGTCCTTACCATACCAGATCCACACCACAACCAGCATCATGGTCCTCACCATACCTGGTCCACCTCACCACCTGCATCATTGTCCTCACCATACCAGGTCCACACCACCAGCACCATGGTCCTCACCATACCAGGTTCACACCACCAGCATCATGGACGACAC
Organism: Procambarus clarkii; assembly: GCF_040958095.1. Taxonomy (NCBI): domain Eukaryota; kingdom Metazoa; phylum Arthropoda; class Malacostraca; order Decapoda; family Cambaridae; genus Procambarus; species Procambarus clarkii. The sequence goes on from NC_091183.1 coordinate 22,673,353, forward strand.
CATACCAGGCCCACACCACCACCAGCATCATGGTCCTCACGATACCAGGTCCACACTACCTGCATCATGGTCCTCACCATGCCAGGTCCACACCACCACCAGCATCATGGTCCTCATTATACCAGGTCCACACCACCAACACAATGGTCCTTACCACACCAGGTCCACACCACAACCAAAATGGTCCTTTCCACGCCAGGTCCACACCACCAGCATCATTGTCCTCACCATACCAGATAACACCACCACCTGCATCACAGTCCTCGCCATACAAAGTCCTCACCACCAGCACCATGGTCCTCACCAAACCAGGTCCACACCACCAGCAACATGATCCTCCCCAATCCAAGTCCACACGATCAGCATCACGGTCCTCACCATACCAGGTCCACACCACCAGCATCATGGTCCTCACCATACCAGGCCACACCACCACCTGCATCACAGTCCTCACCATACAAGGTTCACACCACCAGCATCATGGTAATCACCATTCCAAGTCCACACGATCAGCATCACGGTCCTCACCATACAAGGTCCACACCACCAGCACCATGGTCCTCACCATACCTCGTCCACAACACCAGCATCATGGACGACACCACACCAGGTCCACACCACCAGCATCATGGTCCTCACCATACCAGGTTCACACCACCATCTGCATCATGGTCATCACCATTTCAGGTTCACACCACCAGCATCATGGTCCTCATCATACCACGTCCACACTTCCTGCATCACGGTCCTCACCATACCAGGTCCACACCACCAGCATCACGGTCGTCACCATACCAGGTTCACACCACCAGCACCATGGTCCTCATCATACCAGGTCCACACCACCAGCATCACGTTCCTCACCCTACCAGGTCCACACCACCAGCATCACGGTCCTCACCATACCAGGTAAACACCACCACCAGCATCAGGGTCCTTACCATACCAGATCCACACCAAAACCAGCACCATGGTCCTCACCATACCAGGTCCACACCACCAGAATCATGGTCCTCGCCATACCAGGTCCACACTACCACCAGCATCATGGTCCTCACCATACCAGGTCCACACCACCATAATCATGGTCCTCACCATACCAGGTCCACACCAGCAGCATCATGGTCCTCACCATACCAGGTCCACACCACCATCGGCATCACGTTCCTCACCATACCAGGCCCACACCATCACTAGCATCATGGTAATTATCATACCAGGTTCACACACCCACCTGCATCACGGACCTCACCATACCATGTCCACACCACCAGCATCATGGTCCTAACCATTCCAAGTCCACACGATCAGCATCACGGTCCTCACCATACCAGGTCCACACCACCAGCATCATGGTCCTCACCATACCAGGCCACACCACCACCTGCATCACAGTCCTCACTATACAAGTTCCACACCACCACCAGCATCACGGTCCTCTCCATACCACGTCCACATTACCAGCATCATGGCCCTCACCATTCCAGGGCCAAACCACAAGCATCATGGTCCTCATTATACCAGATCCACACCACCACCACAATGGTCCTTACCACACAAGGTCCACACCTCCAGCATCATGGTCCTCACCATACCAGGTTCACTCCACCATCTGCATCATGGTCATCACCATTCCAGGTTCACACCACCAGCATCATGGTCCTCATCATACCACGTCCACACTTCCTGTATCACGGTCCTCACCATACCAGGTCCACACCACCAGCATCACGGTCCTCACCATACCAGGTTCACACCACCAGCATCACGGTCCTCATCATACCAGGTCCACACCACCAGCATCACGGTCCTCATCATACCAGGTCCACACCACCAGCATCACGGTCCTCACCATACCAGGTCCACACCACCACCAGCATCAGGGTCCTTACCATACCAGATCCACACCACAACCAGCATCATGGTCCTCACCATACCTGGTCCACCTCACCACCTGCATCATTGTCCTCACCATACCAGGTCCACACCACCAGCACCATGGTCCTCACCATACCAGGTTCACACCACCAGCATCATGGACGACACCATACCAGGCCCACACCACCACCAGCATCATGGTCCTCACGATACCAGGTCCACACTACCTGCATCATGGTCCTCACCATGCCAGGTCCACACCACCACCAGCATCATGGTCCTCATTATACCAGGTCCACACCACCAACACAATGGTCCTTACCACACCAGGTCCACACCACAACCAAAATGGTCCTTTCCACGCCAGGTCCACACCACCAGCATCATTGTCCTCACCATACCAGATAACACCACCACCTGCATCACAGTCCTCGCCATACAAAGTCCTCACCACCAGCACCATGGTCCTCACCAAACCAGGTCCACACCACCAGCAACATGATCCTCCCCAATCCAAGTCCACACGATCAGCATCACGGTCCTCACCATACCAGGTCCACACCACCAGCATCATGGTCCTCACCATACCAGGCCACACCACCACCTGCATCACAGTCCTCACCATACAAGGTTCACACCACCAGCATCATGGTAATCACCATTCCAAGTCCACACGATCAGCATCACGGTCCTCACCATACAAGGTCCACACCACCAGCACCATGGTCCTCACCATACCTCGTCCACAACACCAGCATCATGGACGACACCACACCAGGTCCACACCACCAGCATCATGGTCCTCACCATACCAGGTTCACACCACCATCTGCATCATGGTCATCACCATTTCAGGTTCACACCACCAGCATCATGGTCCTCATCATACCACGTCCACACTTCCTGCATCACGGTCCTCACCATACCAGGTCCACACCACCAGCATCACGGTCGTCACCATACCAGGTTCACACCACCAGCACCATGGTCCTCATCATACCAGGTCCACACCACCAGCATCACGTTCCTCACCCTACCAGGTCCACACCACCAGCATCACGGTCCTCACCATACCAGGTAAACACCACCACCAGCATCAGGGTCCTTACCATACCAGATCCACACCAAAACCAGCACCATGGTCCTCACCATACCAGGTCCACACCACCAGAATCATGGTCCTCGCCATACCAGGTCCACACTACCACCAGCATCATGGTCCTCACCATACCAGGTCCACACCACCATAATCATGGTCCTCACCATACCAGGTCCACACCAGCAGCATCATGGTCCTCACCATACCAGGTCCACACCACCATCTGCATCATGGTCCTCATCATTCTGGGTACACACCACCAACACCATGGTCCTCACCATACCAGGTCCACACCACCAGAATCATGGTCCTCGCCATACCAGGTCCACACTACTACCAGCATCCTGGTCCTCACCATACCAGGTCCACACCACCATAATCATGGTCCTCACCATACCAGGTCCACACCACCAGCATCTTGGACTTCACCATACCAGATCCACACCACCATCTGCATCATGGTCCTCATTATTCTAGGAACACACCACCAGCATCATGGTCCTCACCATACCAGGTCCACACCACCATCTGCATCATGGTCGTAACCATACTAGGTCCACACCACCATCTGCATCATGGCCTTTGCTATACCAGATCCACACCACCTGCATCACGGTCCTCACAATACCAGGTCCACACCACCAGAATAACGGTCCTCACCATAATAGGTCCACACCACCACTATCATGGGCCTCACCATACCAGGTCCACACCACCACTATCACGGTCCTCAAAATACTAGGTCCTCACCACCACTATCATGGGCCTCACCATACCAGGTCCACACCACCTGCTTCACGGTCCTCAGAATACCAGATCCACATCACCACCAGCATCATGGTTCTTCCCATACCAGGTCCACACCACCACCAGCATCACGGTCATCACTATACCACATCCACATCACCAACATCACGGTCCTCACCATACGAAGTCCACACCACCAGCACTAAGGTCCTCACCATACCAGGTCCACACCACCAGCATCATGGTCCTCACCTTACCACGTCCACACCACCAGTATCACGGTCCTCACCATACCAGGTCCACACCACCACCAGCATCATGGTTCTCACCATTCCAGGTCCACACCACCACCAGCATCATGGTCCTCGACATACCAGGTCCACACTACCACCAGCATCATGGTCCTCACCATAACAGGTCCACACAACCACCAGCACATTGGTCCTCATTATACCAGATCCACACCACCAGCATCATGGTCCTTCTCATACCAGGTCCACACCACCAGAATCAAGGTCCTCACCATACCAGGTCCACAACACCAGCATCACGGTCCTCACCATACCAGGTCCACAACACCACCAGCATCATGGTCCTTTCCATACCAGGTCCACACCACCACCATCATCATAGTCCTTACCATACCAGGTCCACACCACCACCTGCATTATGGTCCTCACTATACCTGGACCACACCACCACTAGCATCATGGTCCTCACCATACCAGGTCCACAACACCACCAGCATCATCGTCCTCACCATACCACGTCCACAACCACCTATATCACGGTCCTCAGCATAGCAGGTCCACACCACCAGCATCACGGTCCTCACCATACCAGGTCCACACCACCAGCATCAGGGTCATCACCATACCAGGTCCACACCACTACCTGCATCATGGTCCTCACCATAACAGGGCCACACGAACTGCATCACGGTCCTCACCATTCAAGGTCCTCACCACTTTTATCACGGTCCTCACCATACCAGGTCCACACCACCAGCATCACGGTCCACACTATACCAGGTTCACACCACCATCATCAGGGTCCTCACCATACCAGGTCCACACTATCAGCTTCACGTTCTTCACCATACCAGGCCAGCACCATCACCAGCATCATGGTCCTTATCATACCGGGTTCACACACCCACCTGCATCACGGTCCTCACCATACCAGGTTCACACCACCACCAGGATTACGGTCCTCACCATACCAGGTCCACACCACCAGCATCATGGTCCTCACCATTCCAAGTCCACATGATCAGCATCACGGTCCTCACCATACCAGGTCCACACCACCAGCATCATGGTCTTCACCATACCAGGTCCACACCACCATCTGCAACATGGCCCTCGCAATATAAGGTCCACACCACCTGCATCACGGTCCTCACCATACCAGTTCCACATTATAAGCATCACGGTCCTCACCATACCAGGTCCACATCAACACCAGCCTTATGGTCCTTACGATACCAGGTCGACACCACCACCTGCAACATGCTCCTCACCATACCAACTCCACACCACTAGCATCATGTTCCTCACAATACCAGGTCCACACCACCAGCATCATGGTCCTCTCTATACTAGGTCCACACCAGCATCATGGTCCTCACCATACCAGGTCCACACCACCATAATCATGGTCCTCACAATATCAGGTCCACACCAACAGCATCATGGTCCTCGCCATACCAGGTTCACACCGCCATCTGCATCATGGTCCTCACCATACCAGGTCCACACCCCCAGCATCATGTTCCTCACAAAACCAGGTCCACACCACCAGCATCATGGCCCTCACCATACCAGGGCCAAACCACCACCAGCATCATTGTCCTCACCGTACCAGGTCCACACCACCATCTGCATCATGGTCCTCACAATACCAGGTCCCCACCACCAGAATAACGGTCCCCACCATACTAGGTCCACACCACCACTATCATGGTCCTCACCATACCAGGTCCACACCACCACTATCACGGTCCTCACCATACTAGGTCCACACCACCACTATCATGGGCCTCACCATACCAGGTCCACACCACATGCTTCACGGTCCTCAGAACACCAGATCCACATCACCACCTGCATCATGGTCCTTCCCATACCAGGTCCACACCACCACCAGCATCACGGTCCTCACCATACCAGGTCCACACCACCAGCATCACGGTCCTCACCATACCAGTTCCACACAACCACCAGCATCATGGTCCTCACTATCAACATCATGGTTCTCAAAATACCAGGTCCATACCACCACCAGCGTCACGGTCATCACTATACCACATCCACATCACGAACATCACGGTCCTCACCATACCAGGTCCACACCACCACCAGCATCATGGTCCTCACTATAAAAGGTCGACACCACCACCTGCATCACGGTCATCACCATTCCAGGTCCACACTACGAGTATCACGGTCCTCACCATACGAAGTCCACACCACCTCCATCATGGTCCTCATTATAGCAGGTCCTCAACACCAGCATTATGGTCCTCACCATACCAGCTCAACACCACCAGCATCAAGGTCCTCATCATATCAGGTCCACACCACCACCAGCATCATGGTCCTCACCATTCCAGGTCCACACCACCACCAGCATAATGGTCCTCGACATACCAGGTCCACACCACCACCAGCATCACGGTCCTCACCATACCAGGTCCACAACACCAGCATCACGGTCCTCACCATACCAGGTTCACATCACCACCAGCATCATGGTCCTTACCATATCAGGTCCACACCACCACCACCATCATGGTCCTTACCATACCAGGTCCACACCACCACCTGCATCATGGTCCTCACTATACCTGGACCACACCACCACTAGCATCATGGTCCTCACCATACCAGGTCCACAACACCACCAGCATCATGGCCCTCACCATACCAGGTCCACACCACCAGCATCAGGGTCCTCAACATACTAGGTCCGTATTACTACCTGCATCATGGTCCTCACCATAACAGGTCCACACCAACTGCATCACGGTCCTCACCAATCAAGGTCCACAATACCTTCATCACGGTCCTCACCATACCAGGTCCACACCGCCAGCATCATGGTCTTCACCATACTAGGTCAACACCACCTGCTTCACGGTCCTCACCATACCAGGTCCACACCACCAGCATCACGGTCCACACTGTACCAGGTTCACACCACCAGCATCATCATCCTCACCATACCAGGTCCACACCATCAGCATCACGTTCCTCACCATACCAGGTCCACACTACCAGCATCACTTTCCTCACCATACCAGGTCCACACTAACAGCACCATGGTCTTCACCATACCAGGTCCACACCACCACCAGCATCATGGTCCTCATCATACCAGGTCCACACCACCAGCATCATGGGCTTCACCATACCAGATCCACACCACCTGCTTCACGGTCCTCCCCTTAACAGGTCCAAACTATAAGCATCACGGTCCTTACCATATCAGGTCCACACAACCACCAGCTTCATGGTCCTCCGCATCAACATCATGATCCTCACTATACCAGGTCCACACACCACCAGCATCATTGTCCTCACTATAACAGGTCTACACCACCAGCAACATCACGGTCCTCACCATTCCAGATCCACACCACCAGCATCATGGTCCTCACCATTCCAAGTCCACACGATCAGCATCACGGTTCTCACCATACCAGGTCCACACCACCAGCATCATTGTCCGCACTATAACAGGTCCATACCACCACCTGCATTATGGTCCTCACCATACCAGGTTCACACTACCACCAGCATCATGGTCCTCCCCCCAACAGATCCACACAACCATCTGCATCACTGTCCTCACAATACCAGGTCCACACCACCAGCATCATGGTCCTCCCCATACCAGGTCCACACCGCCAGAATCATGGTCCTCACCGTTCCAAGTCCACACGATTAGCATCACTGTCCTCATCATACCAGGTTCACACCACCAGCATTACAGTCCTCACCATACCAGGCCACACCACTACCTGCATCATGGTTCTCACCAATCCAGGTCCACACCACCAGCACCATGGTCCTCATTATACCAGATCCACACCACCACCATCATGGTCCTTCTCATACCAAGTCCACACCACCAGCATCACGGTCCTCACCATACCAGGTCCACAACACCAGCATCACGGTCCTCACCATACCAGGTCCACAACACCACCAGCATCATGGTCCTTACCATACAAGGCCCACACCACAACCAGCATCATGGTCTTCATCATACCAGGTCCACCCCACCACCTGCAACATGCTCCTCACCATACCAACTCCACACCACTAGCATCATGTTCCTCACAATACCAGGTCCACACCACCAGCATCATGGTCCTCTCTATACTAGGTCCACACCAGCATCATGGTCCTCACCATACCAGGTCCACACCACCATAATCATGGTCCTCACAATATCAGGTCCACACCACCAGCATCATGGTCCTCGCCATACCAGGTTCACACCGCCATCTGCATCATGGTCCTCACCATACCAGGTCCACACCCCCAGCATCATGTTCCTCACAAAACCAGGTCCACACCACCAGCATCATGGCCCTCACCATACCAGGGCCAAACCACCACCAGCATCATTGTCCTCACCGTACCAGGTCCACACCACCATCTGCATCATGGTCCTCACAATACCAGGTCCCCACCACCAGAATAACGGTCCCCACCATACTAGGTCCACACCACCACTATCATGGTCCTCACCATACCAGGTCCACACCACCACTATCACGGTCCTCACCATGCTAGGTCCACACCACCACTATCATGGGCCTCACCATACCAGGTCCACACCACATGCTTCACGGTCCTCAGAACACCAGATCCACATCACCACCTGCATCATGGTCCTTCCCATACCAGGTCCACACCACCACCAGCATCACGGTCCTCACCATACCAGGTCCACACCACCAGCATCACGGTCCTCACCATACCAGTTCCACACAACCACCAGCATCATGGTCCTCACTATCAACATCATGGTTCTCAAAATACCAGGTCCATACCACCACCAGCGTCACGGTCATCACTATACCACATCCACATCACGAACATCACGGTCCTCACCATACCAGGTCCACACCACCACCAGCATCATGGTCCTCACTATAAAAGGTCGACACCACCACCTGCATCACGGTCATCACCATTCCAGGTCCACACTACGAGTATCACGGTCCTCACCATACGAAGTCCACACCACCTCCATCATGGTCCTCATTATAGCAGGTCCTCAACACCAGCATTATGGTCCTCACCATACCAGCTCAACACCACCAGCATCAAGGTCCTCACCATATCAGGTCCACACCACCACCAGCATCATGGTCCTCACCATTCCAGGTCCACACCACCACCAGCATAATGGTCCTCGACATACCAGGTCCACACCACCACCAGCATCACGGTCCTCACCATACCAGGTCCACAACACCAGCATCACGGTCCTCACCATATCAGGTTCACATCACCACCAGCATCATGGTCCTTACCATATCAGGTCCACACCACCACCACCATTATGGTCCTTACCATACCAGGTCCACACCACCACCTGCATCATGGTCCTCACTATACCTGGACCACACCACCACTAGCATCATGGTCCTCACCATACCAGGTCCACAACACCACCAGCATCATGGCCCTCACCATACCAGGTCCACACCACCAGCATCAGGGTCCTCAACATACTAGGTCCGTATTACTACCTGCATCATGGTCCTCACCATAACAGGTCCACACCAACTGCATCACGGTCCTCACCAATCAAGGTCCACAATACCTTCATCACGGTCCTCACCATACCAGGTCCACACCGCCAGCATCATGGTCTTCACCATACTAGGTCAACACCACCTGCTTCACGGTCCTCACCATACCAGGTCCACACCACCAGCATCACGGTCCACACTGTACCAGGTTCACACCACCAGCATCATCATCCTCACCATACCAGGTCCACACCATCAGCATCACGTTCCTCACCATACCAGGTCCACACTACCAGCATCACTTTCCTCACCATACCAGGTCCACACTAACAGCACCATGGTCTTCACCATACCAGGTCCACACCACCACCAGCATCATGGTCCTCATCATACCAGGTCCACACCACCAGCATCATGGGGTTCACCATACCAGATCCACACCACCTGCTTCACGGTCCTCCCCATACCGGAGCCACACCACCAGCATCTTGGTCCTCACCATACCAGAGCCACACCACCAGCATCATGGTCCTCACCATACCAGGTCCACACCACCTGCTTCACGGTCCTCCCCTTAACAGGTCCAAACTATAAGCATCACGGTCCTTACCATATCAGGTCCACACAACCACCAGCTTCATGGTCCTCCGCATCAACATCATGATCCTCACTATACCAGGTCCACACACCACCAGCATCATTGTCCTCACTATAACAGGTCTACACCACCAGCAACATCACGGTCCTCACCATTCCAGATCCACACCACCAGCATCATGGTCCTCACCATTCCAAGTCCACACGATCAGCATCACGGTTCTCACCATACCAGGTCCACACCACCAGCATCATTGTCCGCACTATAACAGGTCCATACCACCACCTGCATTATGGTCCTCACCATACCAGGTTCACACTACCACCAGCATCATGGTCCTCCCCCCAACAGATCCACACAACCATCTGCATCACTGTCCTCACCATACCAGGTCCACACCACCAGCATCATGGTCCTCCCCATACCAGGTCCACACCACCAGAATCATGGTCCTCACCGTTCCAAGTCCACACGATTAGCATCACTGTCCTCATCATACCAGGTTCACACCACCAGCATTACAGTCCTCACCATACCAGGCCACACCACTACCTGCATCATGGTTCTCACCAATCCAGGTCCACACCACCAGCACCATGGTCCTCATTATACCAGATCCACACCACCACCATCATGGTCCTTCTCATACCAAGTCCACACCACCAGCATCACGGTCCTCACCATACCAGGTCCACAACACCAGCATCACGGTCCTCACCATACCAGGTCCACAACACCACCAGCATCATGGTCCTTACCATACAAGGCCCACACCACAACCAGCATCATGGTCTTCATCATACCAGGTCCACCCCACCACCTGCAACATGCTCCTCACCATACCAACTCCACACCACTAGCATCATGTTCCTCACAATACCAGGTCCACACCACCAGCATCATGGTCCTCTCTATACTAGGTCCACACCAGCATCATGGTCCTCACCATACCAGGTCCACACCACCATAATCATGGTCCTCACAATATCAGGTCCACACCACCAGCATCATGGTCCTCGCCATACCAGGTTCACACCGCCATCTGCATCATGGTCCTCACCATACCAGGTCCACACCCCCAGCATCATGTTCCTCACAAAACCAGGTCCACACCACCAGCATCATGGCCCTCACCATACCAGGGCCAAACCACCACCAGCATCATTGTCCTCACCGTACCAGGTCCACACCACCATCTGCATCATGGTCCTCACAATACCAGGTCCCCACCACCAGAATAACGGTCCCCACCATACTAGGTCCACACCACCACTATCATGGTCCTCACCATACCAGGTCCACACCACCACTATCACGGTCCTCACCATACTAGGTCCACACCACCACTATCATGGGCCTCACCATACCAGGTCCACACCACATGCTTCACGGTCCTCAGAACACCAGATCCACATCACCACCTGCATCATGGTCCTTCCCATACCAGGTCCACACCACCACCAGCATCACGGTCCTCACCATACCAGGTCCACACCACCAGCATCACGGTCCTCACCATACCAGTTCCACACAACCACCAGCATCATGGTCCTCACTATCAACATCATGGTTCTCAAAATACCAGGTCCATACCACCACCAGCGTCACGGTCATCACTATACCACATCCACATCACGAACATCACGGTCCTCACCATACCAGGTCCACACCACCACCAGCATCATGGTCCTCACTATAAAAGGTCGACACCACCACCTGCATCACGGTCATCACCATTCCAGGTCCACACTACGAGCATCACGGTCCTCACCATACGAAGTCCACACCACCTCCATCATGGTCCTCATTATAGCAGGTCCTCAACACCAGCATTATGGTCCTCACCATACCAGCTCAACACCACCAGCATCAAGGTCCTCACCATATCAGGTCCACACCACCACCAGCATCATGGTCCTCACCATTCCAGGTCCACACCACCACCAGCATAATGGTCCTCGACATACCAGGTCCACACCACCACCAGCATCACGGTCCTCACCATACCAGGTCCACAACACCAGCATCACGGTCCTCACCATACCAGGTTCACATCACCACCAGCATCATGGTCCTTACCATAACAGGTCCACACCACCACCACCATCATGGTCCTTACCATACCAGGTCCACACCACCACCTGCATCATGGTCCTCACTATACCTGGACCACACCACCACTAGCATCATGGTCCTCACCATACCAGGTCCACAACACCACCAGCATCATGGCCCTCACCATACCAGGTCCACACCACCAGCATCAGGGTCCTCAACATACTAGGTCCGTATTACTACCTGCATCATGGTCCTCACCATAACAGGTCCACACCAACTGCATCACGGTCCTCACCAATCAAGGTCCACAATACCTTCATCACGGTCCTCAGCATACCAGGTCCACACCGCCAGCATCATGGTCTTCACCATACTAGGTCAACACCACCTGCTTCACGGTCCTCACCATACCAGGTCCACACCACCAGCATCACGGTCCACACTGTACCAGGTTCACACCACCAGCATCATCATCCTTACCATACCAGGTCCACACCATCAGCATCACGTTCCTCACCATACCAGGTCCACACTACCAGCATCACTTTCCTCACCATACCAGGTCCACACTAACAGCACCATGGTCTTCACCATACCAGGTCCACACCACCACCAGCATCATGGTCCTCATCATACCAGGTCCACACCACCAGCATCATGGGCTTCACCATACCAGATCCACACCACCTGCTTCACGGTCCTCCCCATACCGGAGCCACACCACCAGCATCTTGGTCCTCACCATACCAGAGCCACACCACCAGCATCATGGTCCTCACCATACCAGGTCCACACCACCTGCTTCACGGTCCTCCCCTTAACAGGTCCAAACTATAAGCATCACGGTCCTTACCATATCAGGTCCACACAACCACCAGCTTCATGGTCCTCCGCATCAACATCATGATCCTCACTATACCAGGTCCACACACCACCAGCATCATTGTCCTCACTATAACAGGTCTACACCACCAGCAACATCACGGTCCTCACCATTCCAGATCCACACCACCAGCATCATGGTCCTCACCATTCCAAGTCCACACGATCAGCATCACGGTTCTCACCATACCAGGTCCACACCACCAGCATCATTGTCCGCACTATAACAGGTCCATACCACCACCTGCATTATGGTCCTCACCATACCAGGTTCACACTACCACCAGCATCATGGTCCTCCCCCCAACAGATCCACACAACCATCTGCATCACTGTCCTCACCATACCAGGTCCACACCACCAGCATCATGGTCCTCCCCATACCAGGTCCACACCACCAGAATCATGGTCCTCACCGTTCCAAGTCCACACGATTAGCATCACTGTCCTCATCATACCAGGTTCACACCACCAGCATTACAGTCCTCACCATACCAGGCCACACCACTACCTGCATCATGGTTCTCACCAATCCAGGTCCACACCACCAGCACCATGGTCCTCATTATACCAGATCCACACCACCACCATCATGGTCCTTCTCATACCAAGTCCACACCACCAGCATCACGGTCCTCACCATACCAGGTCCACAACACCAGCATCACGGTCCTCACCATACCAGGTCCACAACACCACCAGCATCATGGTCCTTACCATACCAGGTCCACACCACCACCAGCATCATGGTCCTTACCATAACTGGTCCACACCACCACCTGCATCATGGTCCTCACTATACCTAGACCACACCACCACTAGCATCATGGTCCTCACCATACCAGGTTCACAACACTACCAGCATCATGGTCCTCACCATACCAGGTCCACACCACCTGTATCACGGTCCTCAGCATAGCAGGTCCACACCACCAGCATCACGGTCCTCACCATACCAGGTGCACACCACGAGCATCAGGGTCCTCACCATCCCATCACAATGGTTGTACTCGTCATGTCACTTGTGTTGTCCCGTCTTGAGTACTGTTCAGTACTCACTTCCCCCTTCAGAGCAGGAGAGATTGCTGAAATAGAGGGAACACAGAGAACATATACGGCACGCATAGATGCAATAAAGCACCTAAATTATTGGGATCGTCTCAAAGCCCTCCAAATGTACTTACTAGAAAGAAGACGAGAGAGATATCAAATAATATACACCTGGAAGATACTGGAGGGCCAAGTACCAAATCTACACAGTAAAATAACAACGTACTGGAGTAAACGATATGGAAGAAAATGTAGAATAGAACCAGTGAAGAGCAGAGGTGCCATAGGCACAATCAGAGAACACTGTATAAACATCAGAGGTCTGCGGTTGTTCAACGTCCTCCCAGCAAGCATAAGAAATATTGCCGGAACAACCGTGGATATTTTCAAGAGGAAACTAGATTTATTCCTCCAAGGAGTGCCGGACCAACCGGGCTGTGGTGGGTATGTGGGCCTGCGGGCCGCTCCAAGCAACAGCCTGGTGGACCAAACTCTCACAAGTCAAGCCTGGCCTCGGGCCGGGCTTGGGGAGTAGAAGAACTCCCAGAACCCCATCAACCAGGTACCAGGTATACCAGGTCCACACCACCACCTGCATCACCGTCCTCACCATAACAGGTCCACACCAACTGCATCACGGTCCTCACCATTCAAGGTCCACACCACCTTTATCACGGTCCTCACCATACCAGGTCCACACCACCAGCATCATGATCTTCACCATACCAGGTCCACACCACCTGCTTCACGGTCCTCACCATACCAGGTCCACACCACCAGCATCACGGTCCTCACTATACCAGGTTCACACCACCAGCATCATGGTCCTCACCATACCAGGTCCACACCATCAGCATCACGTTCCTCACCATACCAGGCCCACACCATCACCAGCATCATGGTAATTATCATACCAGGTTCACACACCCACCTGCATCACGGTCCTCACCATACCAGGTTCACACCACCACCAGCATCACGGTCCTCACCATACCATGTCCACACCACCAGCATCATGGTCCTCACCATTCCAAGTCCACACGATCAGCATCACGGTTCCTCACCATACCAGGTCCACACCACCAGCATCATGGTCCTCACCATACCAGGCCACACCACCACCTGCATCACAGTCCTCACTATACAAGGTCCACACCACCACCAGCATCACGGTCCTCTCCATACCACGTCTACATTACCAGCATCATGGCCCTCACCATTCCAGGGCCAAACCACAAGCATCATGGTCCTCATTATACCAGATCCACACTACCACCACAATGGTCCTTACCACACCAGGTCCACACCTCCAGCATCATGGTCCACACCATACCTGGTTCACTCCACCATCTGCATCATGGTCATCACCATTCCAGGTTCACACCACCAGCATCATGGTCCTCATCATACCACGTCCACACTTCCTGTATCACGGTCCTCACCATACCAGGTCCACACCACCAGCATCACGGTCCTAACAATACCAGGTTCACAGCACCAGCATCATGGTCCTCATCGTACCAGGTCCACACCACCAGCATCACGGTCCTCATCATACCAGGTCCACACCACCAGCATCACGGTCCTCACCATACCAGGTCCGGACCACCACCAGCATCAGGGTCCTTACCATACCAGATCCACACCACAACCAGCATCATGGTCCTCACCATACTAGGTCCACCTCACCACCTGCATCATGTTCCTCACCATACCAGGTCCACACCACCAGCACCATGGTCCTCACCATACCAGGTTTACACCACCAGCATCATGGACGACACCATACCAGGCCCACACCACCACCACCATCATGGTCCTCACGATACCAGTTAAACACTACCTGCATCATGGTCCTCACCATGCCAGGTCCACACCACCAGCATCATGGTCCTCATTATACCAGGTCCACACCACCAACACAATGGTCCTTACCACACCAGGTTCACACCACAACCACAATGGTCCTTACCACACCAGGTCCACACCACCAGCATCATTGTCCTCACGAAACCAGGTCACACCACCACCTGCATCACAGTCCTCACCATACAAGGTCCACACCACCAGCACCATGGTCCTCACCAAACCAGGTCCACACCACCAGCAACTTGGTCCTCACCATTCCAAGTCCACACGATCAGCATCACGGTCCTCACCATACCAGGTACACACCACCAGCATCATGGTCCTCACCATACCAAGCCACACCACCACCTGCATCACAGTCCTCACCATACAAAGTCCACACCACCAGCATCATGGTCATCACCATTTCAGGTTCACACCACCAGCATCATGGTCCTCATCATACCACGTCCACACTTCCTGCATCACGGTCCTCACCATATCAGGTCCACACCACCAGCATCATGGTCGCCTCCATACCAGGTCCACACCACCAGCATCAAGGTCCTCACCATACCACGTCCACACCACCTGCATCACGGTCCTCACCATACCAGGTCCACACCACCAGCATCAGGGTCCTCACCATACCAGGTCCACACCACCACCTGCATCATGGTCCTCACCATAACAGGTCCACACCAACTGCATCACGGTCCTCACCATTCAAGGTCCACACCACCTTTATCACGGTCCTCACCATACCAGGTCCACACCACCAGCATCATGGTCTTCACCATACCAGGTCCACACCACCTGCTTCACGGTCCTCACCATACCAGGTCCACACCACCAGCATCACGGTCCTCACTATACCAGGTTCACACCACCAGCATCATGGTCCTCACCATACCAGGTCCACACCATCAGCATCACGTTCCTCACCATACCAGGACCACACCATCACCAGCATCATGGTCCTTACCATTCCAGGTTCACACACCCACCTTCATCACGGTCCTCACTATACCAGGTTCACACCACCACCAGCATCACGGTCCTCACCATACCAGGTCCACACCACCAGCATCATGGTCCTCACCATTCCAAGTCCACACGATCAGCATCACGGTCCTCACCATACCAGGTCCACACCACCAGCATCATGGTCCTCACCATACCAGGCCACAACACCACCTGTATCACAGTCCTCACTATACAAGGTCCAAACCACAAGCATCATGGTCCTCATTATACCAGGTCCACTCCACCACAACAATGGTCCTTACCACACCAGGGCCACACCACCAGCATCATGGTCCTCACCATACTAGGTTCACACCACCATCTGCATCATGGTCATCACCATTCCAGGTTCACACCACAAGTGTCGTGACGCTGAACCCCGGTTCATTCCGAACACAGCGATTACGCAACACATAACACCTTGCCTCAGCAACCGTTACTACCACCGTGTACTCCTACATACACCAGACCCTTGAGGCGTACCACTAGGTTTGTACTGGAACACAATGAATGAACATATGGAAGGTATTTAAAGGCCGTCGTGTTTTGTCATTTAATTACAAAGAATAGACTCTGACAAATAATAATATATTAACATACTCTATTAGGTCAATACACTTCCAATACCCATAGACCACTTGACCTCCGCGATCACCACACACACTCGTAACTTCCGCCTAAGTCCCTAATACGGAATGATTACTACAACGCTCCACACCCGGTTAGTCTTACATTCAATACTCACATACTGCAGACTTAACTTGGTCACTAAGATCACCACAGGCTCTCGCATAGCTGTCTGCTACACTTCGCTGCTGCCACAAACGGAGACCTCGGAGGACTTGCTAGTTCAACTTCCACAACCAGACTGACTCCAGCCACCCATGGCCTCAATCATTTCACCACGCCTCTCGAGGAAGGTATAATCCGATTAACCTTATCCCTAGAGCGGTAACCTTGTTCCTGGAAGCCTGACGAAGAATAATTCCTCTTTCCAGGAATTATTAATTTGGCTAAACAGCTTCGGTCTTAATCCATTGACCTTTCTTAGATATGTGATCCATAGTCTGTCACTTACATGTACTTTCAATCATCATTCGTTAAGTGTTGTAGTAATGATCCTCTAGCTAATAATTCCTACTGACTTGTGGATTACAACACCACTCCCCTCCTTAAACACGCATATGTCCCCATATGCATCATTGCAATGGTTCCATTAGTGCAAGGACCTGGAGGATGCACCCACCATATGTGTACAACTAAAAAATCATCCAATAAGTTCATCATACACACAATGAAATAAATTAAAATTTTCCCCGACATGACTCACAACACTTCTCCAACATATACATTATATTCACATCATAGCACAGGTAAAATAGTCTGTAATAATTTTTCCCATCTCCAACAATGCACATATACCTAAACTGCTGACATATAATTACATACAAACATAACCATAAAATTACATGGACCAGAATGCTGGCACTTAAACAGAAATGACACTAGTCATTAATATATATACACAACACATATATATCCAAGGTTCTTCATCCTTAGTAACAAGTTAATAATTTAACATCTTGCCCTGTACTGTTAACATAAGGGCTTACAATGATCACACAATGTTTCACTGGCCTCCTCCACAATTGGCAGCATCACTTCTCTTGTCTTCGTGTCCCATGGTTGCTCGGTCATAGATCCTCCATGACCCAGACAAAACCCAGGCTGTCCAGCCTGGTGAATGTTGTCAATGTCCCATCGTTGCTCTGAGCTAACATGATCCTGGCCTCCAGAGCAACGGAGATTCCTGCCCCAGGGTCATGTTCCCTTGGGTCTGTGCTGACGTCTTGTTCCAGGGCACCCATCCCAGAACGCTGTAGATCCCTCACAGCTCTCTGGTCTAGGCCCATCCGCCCAGAGTGTGTCCACCTGTATTCACACCTTCCCGACCGCTGTACCTGCAAAATATTCCCTCGGAGCCCCCTGGCTCGATCCCATTATCACATAACCCCCTCGGCTCCTTACTCTCTCCCCGTATATAGCCTGAGCGCAGCTGCAAAACCATTGCAGCTGGCCCTTATCCCTGCTTTGATGTCAGGGGGCGAATTTCGCCTATAACGTCACGTTGGCTTCACTTCCTCCCCCTTTTTTTTTTCTAGAATAACTGAGTGTAGCCTCATGGCTTCCCTTCTACTCTACCTGAAGCTCTGTGACATGATCCCGGGGGACCTTCTCAAGCCTAACACTCAGTAATGGTGCCGATGAGGTAATATACAGTATATACATACACATACAGTATATACATACACATACATAATCACAATAAATACCCCATTAAAATAATTACACAACTAATGTCACTAAAGCATCATACTGCCACTGGCTCGCTTCTAGCGAGATTCCTGTAACAACTTAATTAATGAGAAATTAGTATATCTACTTGGCTCGCCCACTGCAACCACCAACACCTGAAATTTTGAAATTCTACATTATAATCTTATCCATAAGACTTACCCACTCCGACACACCATCACCTCTGGTCAACCCAACCACTTATGACCTCATTATAACACCACGTCTCTCACCAGCCAGGCTCTGCGTCCTGACGCACCTGACCTCATTACACCGATACTCACCATACCCACCACCACCTGGCCTCCTGTGCCGCTATGTACTCCACAACACCACACTCCATACCAGGCGTCCAAACGCCACAACACTACACCACCCACTACACATGCTACTCTACACAACACTCTACACACTACCCCACACTCTACAAAAACTACCATGCCCATGCACCACTCAACACCGCACTCTACACACTACCCCACACTCTACAAAACTACCATGCCCATGCACCACTCAACACCGCACTCTACACACTACCCCACACTCTACAAAACTACCATGCCCATGCACCACTACACACCACACTCTACAAAAACTACCATGGCCATGCACTACTCTACAGTACATACTATGCTCCTTCTGTGTTCATGACCCCACGAGAGCGGGTCGGATAGCGATGTGTCACCGTCGCCTGTGGACCTTGTCCTCGGTCCTGCGAAGGCTGCTCTGTGTTATCCACCCTTGATTGCCAACTCCTCGTACCCCTACCTATGTTCTCAGCCGCTGGTGTGCTCTCCCCTGGCACACTCCCCGTCGGGTATGGCTCCTCACTTGCCTGACCGGTCAGTGTATAGACGCGGTCTGGGTGACAGGAGAACACATGCCCTGTGTTTAGCACCTTAACCTTCACTTCTGCATTCTTTTTGCTAATTACCCGACATGGCCCCACAAACTTGGGAGCCAACTTACCTTCTGCCTGAGCGTGCATCTGCTTCACGAATACCCTATCACCTTCATTGATCACCTTTGCTTGGACCTTGTTCCGCGCATTATAATATGCCTCTGCTACCTCTGTCGACTTTCTTAAATGTAGTTTCACCAAGTCAAATGCCTTGGTTGCTCGCCTACAGACAACACTTTTGAAGTCTAACGCATAGCATGGCGGTTGCTTGCTTGTGAACGTCGTGAACGGAAGTCGGGGATCGAACCCATGCAACAAAAAATGCGGGGTTTCTCCCACCGACCTATTGAACGCCGTGTTGAGCGCCGACTCCACCATCGACAAACTCTGATCCCATGCAAGCACATCATCAGCAGCCAAATGCCGCAGAATACTGATTACTTCAGCATTGTGTCTTTCAACCAAACCATTCGCCGATGGTCGATATGCCAGCACTGGAGTATGTTTGAATTGATACACACTCGTGATGCTTTGAAATACTTGATTGATAAACTCTGACCCTTGGTCTGACACAACTTGTTGAGGAGCCCCAAACCTGGTTAACACACTTTCCACCATGGCCTGGGTCACATCCTCTGCCGATTTAGAACGGAGTGCACTCACCACTGTGAACCGTGTGAGTGCATCCACTGCTACAAATATGTACCTCGCCCCTGAATGAGCTTGTGGTAGCGGCCCAATGAGATCTATGTGTACTCTCTCGAAGGGAGTACTCACCTCCGGCCACCTACGCAAAGGTTCCGCCCCCAATCTATGTGCCTTGTACCTCAGACAACTGTCACAAGAGGCTACATAGACCTTGATATCTTTACCCATGGATGGCCAATAGAACCTTTGACGTGCCCTCTGCAACGTCTTGGACTCCCCTCCATGGCCTGCTGCTGGGATGTTATAACACAGATACATTGCAGTCCTCTGGAACTCCGGTGTCAAGACTGCCTGGTATACTGGTTCAGACCGTATACCCGAAACCCTACCAAGATGATACAATACCTCATCTTCAACCACAAACTCATCCACTGGGGCTGGAAGTGACTTCCTCAACTCCGCACGCTGACCCCTCAAAAACTTCCTTACCTCCCCCCACAGGGGGTGACCTTCCTGACTCCGTATCAACTCCCTCACATTCCACGACACATCTTCCTCCCCCCTTTCACTCACCACTGCTACATTGTGACACCTTGACAACGCGTCAGCGACCACATTGCTTTTCCCTGGTACATGTTCAAAGTTTGTAATGTTAAACTCTGAGAGCGAGGTAACCCACCGTGCCAGCCGCTGACAAGGCTCCTTGGACTCGAACACATACTTAAGGGGTTTGTGATCGCTTCTGAGCCAAATTTCATGTCCAAGCAAGATGTACCGGTTCCGTTGTAATATGAATGTGATCGCTAGCGCTTCCCTCTCAATCGTACTATAGTTCCTCTCTGCAGGACATAGTACTCGTGAACAAAATGCAATGGGACGCTCCCGTCCTCGCTCATCCACCTGAGCTACCACACCACCTATCGCTGCGCCAGAAACATCCGCATACACCAGAAATGGTTTGCTAAAATCTGGGTGCGCCAAGATACTGCGAGAGCTGACAGCAGCTCTCAGCACCTGGAACGCCTGCTGTTGTTCCTTCCCCCACACGAACTCTGCAAGTCCACTGATCTGATGTAATGGTCTTGCAATTTTTGAAAAATCTTTAATAAATCGCCGATAATAGCTAACCAACCCCAGGAAAGATTTGCACTCTTTCTTGTTCTGTGGAACTGGGAACTCTTGAATATCCCTGGTTTTATCTGGCAATGGACTGATACCCATCCGGCCCACTGTATGACCCAGGAATGTTACCGATTCTCCAAAAAAACTGCATTTTTCGAAATTCACTTTGAGGTTGTGTGACCTCAGCCTTAGCAAGAGTTTCCTCAAATTATGCATGTGCTCCTCTAATGACTTTCCCAGCACGATTACGTCATCGAGGTACAGCAACGCTGTGGGACCTATCAACCCCGATAATACACTCATCATTAGCCTACTGAACACAGCAGGTGCTGACTTCAACCCGAAAGGAAGTCGTTTATATTGCCAGAGCTCGTTGTTGCACGCACTAAACGCTGTGATTTCCTTCGACTCTTCCTCCAGCGGTATCTGGTGATACCCACTGAGTAGGTCTAATGTGGTAAAATATTGTGTACCCTTCAAGTGTGTCAATGTGTCCTGTATGTTAGGTAATGGGTATGCTTCGTCTTTCGTCAGCTTGTTTATTCTGCGGAAATCTACGCATAACCTCACTCCCCCATTCTTTTTCCTGACTACTACGAGAGGGCTGTGCCACGGTGAACTGGATGGTTCAATGATATCATGCTCCCTTAGCTGGCTTATCTCCTCTTTCACCTCCCTCTGGTGTGCCACTGGTATGCTATATGCTCTCGTATATACTGGATGTGCGCCCTCTACGTCAATTCTATGTGCTCCTTGAGTAATGCACCCTGGGGGTTCCCCTCTCAACGCAAAAACATCCGGGAACTCCCTGACTAAGCCCCTTAAGGCTTCCTTTACCTCCCTTTCCATGGACATCCTATCCACTATTCCCATTAATTTATCCATTCTATCCTCATCGCCCTCACTCTGACTTA
This sequence comes from Procambarus clarkii, assembly GCF_040958095.1. NCBI lineage: Eukaryota > Metazoa > Arthropoda > Malacostraca > Decapoda > Cambaridae > Procambarus > Procambarus clarkii. The sequence continues at coordinate 22,696,252 of NC_091183.1, forward strand.
CTGACATGGCTGCAATAATCTCCTCCACAGGGTGCCCCCACGCTACCTGTGCATGCTTACTCAAGGTGACTGGCCACCGAGAGGGATTAAAAACCCTCAACCGAATTACCCCTTCATTTATGTCTTCAATAGTATCCATTATCACCAACCCTGCTGGATTATCCAATGGCTCAATTTGCACAACGTCTACTCCCTTGGCTTTACATGCCATTTTAATCACTAAGGATGCTTCTCCCGGAATGGTGACATCCTTGGGTACCGTGACTGCCCACTGTATATTCTGGTCCCCAGCCGAGTTACCACAGTTACCCCTCACTACTGCTACTCCTTCTCTACTCCTCATCTTGTTAACGTCTACCGCTTGACCCCCACATACCAATTTATTCCCCCTTGCGCTGAACGCTATGGTACATGAGTATTTTTCGAGGAAATCAATTCCCAAGATAATGTTGGTATGTTTCAGCCCTATATCCTGTATTACTACAAAACTATGTTTAAACCATCTATCTTCTAGCTGGAAATCCACAGTTGTCTCTCCCAACACCCGCAACGCATTATCCCCCACTGCCGTTAATCTCCTGTTGTTAGGTATCAGCCTGACGTCTGATCCTAACACGCTACGACTCATGATGGACACGGAAGCACCGGTGTCCACCAAAGCTGTATAGATAGTGCCCTTTAACCGTAAATGCACCTTTATGGGATGACCCGACCCGACGGTACACAACCACTGTCCGCCACCCCCTACTGTACACACTGGGTAATTAGGCAGAACAAAAAGCTTACACTGCCAGGCCAAGTGACCACCGTCACCACACAGCTTACACACTTTTGTCTGCTTAGGTCGTTCTGGCTCGTGTTTACCTGCAGTGTACCCCGTTCCCCGGGGATACCCTCTACCGGTACCCTGGTTCTGGTGGTACATTCCTGTTGCTCCCTGAGCAGGCGAGTATCGTGGTGGAGCAGGGGTGAACCTGCCTCCACGTGCCCCTTGATTATAGCCTCCTCGCTGCCCACGAGTAACCTGATGGGGTCCCCACGACACCCCACTCGTATTGTGTCCCTGGAACACCCTTGGCTCCCAGCCCTTATTATTGTTACGTCGAGGAGCACCTCGCCCCTTGCCCTTGGAATGTGTGACCCCCGCCGCGGGTCCATCCTCCACTGGCTGAGCTACTGGGGCCCAGAGCTGAGCCTGTCTCTCTTGCGTGTCTGCAAGATTTGCCTGTTCCTTAGGGGACACTTCTTTGAAAATGTCATCCTCTGTCAGTTTATGTGTCGGGCTATTCTCCGCCCAAAACACTGCATGTTTCACCGCTTCCTTAAAAGACTTAGCTTCCCTGCAGTGTAACGCACTTTCCCGCGGTAATGCACCGAAAAAAACACTCCGTTGCATAGAATCTCTTACTACCCCCGTGAACTGCGTTTCCGTCCGCTCAATCACATCACCCAAGAGTCTTATTCTATGGCCAAACGCCCTTAATTGTTCCCCTGGTTCTCGTTTAAGTGCAGCTAACTGAGCCTTTAGTTCTACTGCATCGTGCTGCACATCGTAATGATCTATCAGTTCCTGCTTAAACTCGCTATAACTATTTATTTCTCTAATTTCCGCCGAGTTGAGCAGGGTCTTTGCTTCCCCTTTCACCTTGGAATATGCCAATGCAATCTTTGCCTGATCCGACCATGACCCCACACTAGTCGCCTTCTCTAGAGCAAAGAAAAATGTTCTAATATCCGTCAGAAACTGACCTTTCGAATCCCGTTTGGCGCCCCAAAACGTGGGTATGTCTCCATATACCTTAGGTCCTGCATTAGTCGTCTCATGCGTGCTCAACACATTTTTCAACTACTGTGCAACCTGCCCAATTGTCTCTGACGCTGCCGCCTGCGTCGTAAGCAACGCCGCCGTGTTATCACCACTCTCACCCTGACCGACATTACTCGTGGCCTGGCCACTGGCGCCCCTATTACTACCCGTACCCGTCATGGCTACTCGCCCCTTATGTGCTCGTTTATGAACCAGCTTGACGCTTTGCCGTACAGTAACCTTACTTGGCCTTATTCCCTTAATCTCACTAGAATCACTTATAATTTTAAGCCACCATTAACAACGTCACTTATCAGTTATCCACACTACTGTTTCCACCCCTTAGGGGACCTTTCCCTGCCGCACAACGTGGCCACTCCACTTGGCCACTCCACTTGGCCACACACCTTGGCCCCACACCCCACTATGGCCACTCACTGGCCCACATACCTTCCCTTCCTCACTCCAATATCCACCGTCCTGAACACAACCCGACGTCTACCAATTCCCGAACATTCCCTCACCAACTAAACCAGTAACACACTTCCTTCATCTCTCAAAGTGTTCCAAACCTGTTTGCGCTGCCACCAAATATGTCGTGACGCTGAACCCCGGTTCATTCCGAACACAGCGATTACGCAACACATAACACCTTGCCTCAGCAACCGTTACTACCACCGTGTACTCCTACACACACCAGACCCTTGAGGCGTACCACTAGGTTTGTACTGGAACACAATGAATGAACATATGGAAGGTATTTAAAGCCCGTCGTGTTTTGTCATTTAATTACAAAGAATAGACTCTGACAAATAATAATATATTAACATACTCTATTAGGTCAATACACTTCCAATACCCATAGACCACTTGACCTCCGCGATCACCACACACACTCGTAACTTCCGCCTAAGTCCCTAATACGGAATGATTACTACAACGCTCCACACCCGGTTAGTCTTACATTCAATACTCACATACTGCAGACTTAACTTGGTCACTAAGATCACCACAGGCTCTCGCATAGCTGTCTGCTACACTTCGCTGCTGCCACAAACGGAGACCTCGGAGGACTTGCTAGTTCAACTTCCACAACCAGACTGACTCCAGCCAACCATGGCCTCAATCATTTCACCACGCCTCTCGAGGAAGGTATAATCCGATTAACCTTATCCCTAGAGCGGTAACCTTGTTCCTGGAAGCCTGACGAAGAATAATTCCTCTTTCCAGGAATTATTAATTTGGCTAAACGGCTTCGGTCTTAATCCATTGACCTTTCTTAGATATGTGATCCATAGTCTGTCACTTACATGTACTTTCAATCATCATTCGTTAAGTGTTGTAGTAATGATCCTCTAGCTAATAATTCCTACTAACTTGTGGATTACAACACAAGCATCATGGTCCTCATCATACCACGTACACACTTCCTGCATCACGGTCCTCAAAATACCAGGTCCACACCACCAGCATCACTTTCCTCACCATACCAGGTCCACACCAACAGCATCATGGTCTTCACCATACCAGGTCCACACCACCACCAGCATCATGGTCCTCATCATACCAGGTCCACACCACCAGCATCATGGGCTTCACCATACCAGGTCCACACCACCTGCTTCACGGTCCTCCCCATACCTGAGCCACACCACCAGCATCATGGTCCTCACCATACCAGAGCCACACCACCAGCATCATGGTCTTCACCATACCAGGTCCACACCACCACCAGCATCATGGTCCTCATCATACCAGGTCCACACCACCAGCATCATGGTCTTCACCATACCAGGTCCACAACACCACCAGCATCATGGTCCTCACCATACCAGGTCCACACCACCAGCATCATGGGCTTCACCATACCAGGTCCACACCACCTGCTTCACGGTCCTCCCCATAACAGGTCCAAACTATAAGCATCACGGTCCTTACCATATCAGGTCCACACAACCACCAGCTTCATGGTCCTCCGCATCAACATCATGGTCCTCACCATACCAGGTCCACACACCACCAGCATCATTGTCCTCACTATAACAGGTCTACACCACCAGCAGCATCACGGTCCTCACCATTCCAGATCCACACCACCAGCATCATGGTCCTCACCATTCCAAGTCCACACGATCAGCATCACGGTCCTCACCATACCAGGTCCACACCACCAGCATCATTGTCCGCACTATAACAGGTCCATACCACCACCTGCATCATGGTCCTCACCATACCAGGTTCACACTACCACCAGCATCATGGTCTCCCCATAACAGATCCACACAACCACCTGCATCACGGTCCTCACCATATAAGGTCCACACCACCAGCATCGTGGTCCTCCCCATACCAGGTCCACACCACCAGAATCATGGTCCTCACCGTTCCAAGTCCACACGATCAGGATCACGGTCCTCATCATACCAGGTTCACACCACCAGCATCACAGTCCTCACTATACCAGGACACACCTCTACCTGCATCATGGTTCTCACCATTCCAGGTCAACACCACCAGCACCATGGTCCACATTATACCAGATCCACACCACCAGCATCATGGTCCTTCTCATACCAGGTCCACACCACCAGCATCACAGTCCTCACCATACCAGGTCCACAACACCAGCATCACGGTCCTCACCATACCAGGTCCACAACACCACCAGCATCATGGTCCTTACCATACCAGGTCCACACCACCACCAGCATCATGGTCCTTACCATTCCTGGTCCACACCACCACCTGCATCATGGTCCACACTATACCTGGACCACACCACCACTAGCATCATGGTCCTCCCCATATCAGGTTCACAACACCACCAGCATCATGGTCCTCACCATACCAGGTCCACACCACCTGTATCACGGTCCTCAGCTTAGCAGGTCCACACCACCAGCATCACGGTCCACACCATACCAGGTGCACACCACTAGCATCAGGGTCCTCACCATACCAGGTCCACACCACCACCTGCATCACCGTCCTCACCATAACAGGTCCACACCAACTGCATCACGGTCCTCACCATTCAAGGTCCACACCACCTTTATCACGGTCCTCACCATACCAGGTCCACACCACCAGCATCGTGATCTTCACCATACGAGATCCACACCACCTGCTTCACGTTCCTCACCATACCAGGTCCACACCACCAGCATCATGGTCCTCACCATACCAGGTCAACACCACCACCTGCATCATGGTCCTCACAATAACAGGTCCACACCAACTGCATCACGGTCCTCACCATTCAACGTCCACACCACCTGTATCACGGTCCTCACCATATCAGGTCCATACCACCAGCATCATGGTCTTCACCATACCAGGTCCACACCACCTGCTTTACGGTCCTCACCATACCATGTCCACACCACCAGCATCACGGTACTCACTATACCAGGTTCACACCACCAGCATCATGGTCCTCACCATACCAGGTCCACACCATCAGCATCAGGTTCCTCACCATACCAGGTCCACACCATCACCAGCATCATGGTCCTTATCATACCAGGTTCACACACCCACCTGCATCACGGTCCTCACCATACCAGGTTCACACCACCACCAGCATCACGGTCCTCACTATACCAGGTCCACACCACCAGCATCATGGTCCTCACCATTCCAAGTCCACACGATCAGCATCACGGTCTTCACCATACCAGGTCCACACTACCAGCATCATGGTCCTCACCATACCAGGCCACACCACCACCTGCATCACAGTCCTCAACATACAAGGTCCACACCACCAGCACCATGGTCCTCGCCATACCAGGTCCACACCACCTGCATCACGGTCCTCACCATACCAGGCCACACCACCACCTGCATCACAGTCCTCACCATACTAGGTCCACACCACCAGAATAACGATCCTCACCATACTAGGTCCACACCACCACAATCATAGGCCTCACCATACCAGGTCCACACCACCA